>NC_069389.1:62471692-62771692 GCF_027475565.1 Acinonyx jubatus
TGTCTTGTTCCTGATCTTAGGGGGAAAGCTCTCAGTTTTTCCCCATTGAGGATGATATTAGCGTTGGGTCATTCATATATGGCTTTTCTGATCTCGAGGTATGCTTCTTCTATCCCTACTTTCTTGAGGGTTTTTTTTCAATAAAGGATGCTGTATTTTGTCAAATAATTTATCTGCATCTTTTGAGAGGATCATATCGTTCTTGTCCTTTCTTTTATTAATGTGATGAATCACGTTAATTGTTTTGCAGATATTGAACAAGCCCTGCATCCCAGTTACAAATCCCACTTGGTCATGGTGAATAATTTTTTTAATGTATTATTGGATCCGGTTGGCTAATATCTTGTTGAGGATTTTTGCATCCGTGTTCATCAGGGAAATCAGTCGATAGTTCTCCTTTTTAATGGGGTCTCTGTCTCGTTTTGGAATCGAGATAATGCTGGCTTCATTGAAAGAGTTTGGAAGTGTTCCTTCCATTTCTATTTTTTGGAACAGCTTCAAGAGAATAGGTGTTAACTCTTCCTTAAATGTTTGGTAGAATTCCCCTGGAAAGCCATCTGGCCCTGGACTCTTGGTTTTTGGCAGAGTTTTTACTAATTTGATTTCCTTACTGGTTATGGGTCTGATCAAATTTTCTATTTCTTCCTGTTTCACTTTTGGTAGTGTGTATGTTTCTAGGAATTTGTCCATTTCTTCCAGATTATGCATTTTATTGGCATATAATTGATCATAATATTCTCTTAATATAGGTTTTTTTTCTGCTGTGTTGTTTGTGATTTCTCCTCTTTCATTCTTTATTTATTTGGGTCCTTTCCTTTTTCTCTTTGATCAAGCTGGCTAGTGTTTTATTAATTGTATTCATTCTTTCAATGAACCAGATTGTGGTTTCATTGATCTGTTCTACTGTTTTTTCGGTTTTGATAGCATTAATTTCTGCTCTAATCTTTATTTTTTCCTGTCTTCTGCTGGTTTTGGGTTTTATTTGGTGTTCTTTTTCTAGCTCCTTAAGGCATAAGGTTAGGTTGTGTATCTGAGATCTTTCTTCCTCCATTAGGAAGGCCTGGATTGCTATATAGGTTCCTCTTATGACCACCTCTGCTGCATCCCAGAGGTCTTGGGTTGTGGTGTAATCATTTTCATTGACTTCCATATACTTTTTAATTTCCTCTTTAACTTCTTGGTTAGCTCATTCATTCTTTAGTAGGATGTTCTTCAGTCTCCAAGCATTTGTTACCTTTCCAAATTTTTTCTTGTGGTTGATTTCAATTTTCATAGTGTTGTGTTCTGGAAATATGCACGGTATGATCTCGATATTTTTGTACTTAGGGCTGGTTTGTGTCCCAGCTTGTGGTCTATTCTGGAGAACATTCCATGTACACTGGAGAAGAATGTATATTCTGCTGTTTTAGGATGAAATGTTCTGAATATATCTGTTAAGTCCATCTGTTCCAGTGTGTCATTCAAAGCCATTGTATCCTTGGTGATTTTTTGATTAGATGATCTGTCCATTGCTGTGAGTGGGGAGTTGAAGTCTCCTACTATCCTATTACTTTTGAAGAGTTTCCTTATGTTTGTGATTAATTGATTGATATATTTGGGTTCTATCACATTTGGTGCATAAATGTTTACAATTGTTAGGTCTTCTTCATGGATAGACCCCTTGATTATTATATATTGCCCTTCTGCAACTCTTGATACAGTCTTTATTTTAAAGTCTAGATTGATATAACTTTGGCTACTCCGGCTTTCTTTTGTTGACCATTAGCATGATAGATGGTTCTCCATCCCCTTATTTTCAATCTGAAGGTGTCTTTAGGTCTAACGTGGCTCTCTTGTAAACAGCATATTGATGGATCTTGTTTTCTTATCCATTCTGTTACCCTATGTCTTTTGATTGGAGCATTGATTCCATTGACGTTTAGAGTGAGTACTGAAAGATATGAATTTATTGCCATTATCATGCTTGTAGAAATGGAGTTTCTGGTGGTGTTCTCTGGTCTTTTCTAATCTTTGTTGCTTTGAGTATTTATTTATTTATTTATTTCTCTCTCTATATATATTTTTTCATCTTTTCTCCCCTCAGAAAGTCCCCTTTAAAATTTCTTGCAGGGCTGGTTTAGTGGTCACAAACTCCTTTAATTTTTGTTTGTCTAAGAAACTTTATCTCTCCTTCTATTTTGAATGACAGCCTGCTGGAAAACGAATTCCTGGCTACGTGTTTTTCTGATTCAGCACACTGAATATATCTTGCCACTCCTTTCTGGCTTGCCGAGTTTCTGTGGATAGGTCTGCTGCAAACCTGATCTGTCTTCCCTTGTATGTTAGGGAGTTTTTCTCCCTTGTGGCTTCATGATTGTCTCCTTGCCTGAGTATTTTGTGAATTTGACTATGATATGCCTTGTTGATGGTCGGTTTTTGTTGAATCTAATCGGGGTTTTCTGTGCTTCCTGGAGTTTGATGTCTGTGTCTTTCCACAGGTTATGAAAGTTTTCCACCATGATTTGTTCACATAACCCTTCTACCCCTATTTCTCTTTCTTCCTTTTCTGGGACCCTTATAATTCTGATGTTGTTCCTTTTTAATGAGTCACTGATTTCTCCAATTCTTAAATCACGTGCTTTTGCATTAATCTCCCTCTTTTTCTCTGCCTCATTATTCTCTATAGGTTTGTCCTCTATATCGTTGATTATCTGTTATGTCTCATCCATCCTTGCTGCCGTTGCATCCATCCATGATTGCTGCTCAGTTATAGCATTTTCAATTTCATTCTGGCTACTTTTTACTTCTTTTATCTCTGCAGAAAGGGATTCTAACCTATTATCGACTCCAGCTAGTATTCTTATTATTGTGATTCTAAATTCTGGTTCAGACATCTTGCTTGTATATGTGTTGGTTAAATCCCTGGTTGTCATTTCTTCCTGCTCTGTCTTTGGGCTAATTCCTTCATTTTGTAATTTTGAAAGGATAAAAGGAATTAATGAGATAGAAAAATTGAAATAAAAATGTTAAAATATATTAAAATTAAAAATAAAACACTCACACACAAAATAATCGAATAGATGATGCTAAATCCATAGGTGTGCTTTGGTCTGTGTGTTGAATGTGGTTTGACAGATTAGAGGAAAAAAAGGAGGGGTGGAGGAAAAAAACAAAGAAGGAAAACGAAAAAAAAAGAAATCATTTGAGAATTTGAAAAAATTAATACACGGAAGTAGAGTAAAATGAGATAATTGGAGTAAAATAGAATTTGAATGAATATGCACAAAAGTAAAGAATATAGTAGAAAAATAATTAAAAAGAAATATTTTTAATAAAAATTAAAAATACATACGATTTTTTCTTTTTCTGTATTCAAGAACAAATAAAAAAAGAGAAAAAAGAGAAAAAAGAAAAAAAGGAAATCATTTGAAAATTTGGAAAAGTGAATACACTGTAGTAGACTAAAATAAAATGATGGAAGTAAAATAGAATTTGAAAAAGTTTACATAAAAGCAAAAAATATATTAAAGAAATTAAATGAAAATATTTTCATAGAAATTGGAAGTAAAAATGAAGTTTTTCCCTTTCTACATTCAAGAAAAAGAAAACAAAAAAGAGAAAAAAGAAAAATAACGAAAAAAAAGGAAATTGTTTGAAAAACTGAAAAGGTGAATACACTGAAGTAGACTAAAATAAAATGATGGAAGTAAAATAGAATTTGAAAAAATTCACACACAACTAAAAAATATAGTAATAAAAATTAAAGAAAATATTTTTAATAAAAATTAAAAATAAAAATGATTTTTTTCTCTTTCTGTAATCAAGAAAAGGAAAAGAAGTGTAAAAGAGAAAAAGAAAGAGAAAAAAAAGAAAGAAAATTGAATAGATGAATCTGCTAACAGATTGAAGTAGGACTGAAATTACTTCGTTTTCCCTCAAAGTCAGTCTATGTAGCGCTGTATAGTCCATAAACTAAGCAGGCGGTGAGACTTGTGTTCTTGAAGAGCAAAGTTGGCCCAGTTGGGCGGGGTTCAGTTTAACCGCTCTGCTCTCCAGTAGATTGCGCTCCTAGCTTACTGGGGTGGGTTGTTTTGACGCTTTTGGTTGCATATGTGCATGCGCAGGAGCCGTGAAAATGGCACTACCCAGCTACCCAGATCAGGCATTGTCCCGGATTGCACACCCATCCTCTGTCTTCAGCTTTCTTCCACTCCCTGCTTTTTCACTGTCCACGACCAGCCCCCAGGCAGTACCTCTCTCCTGAGTTTTGTCTCAGATGCGCCTGTTTTCCCTGACCCCTTACTACTGAAGGACTGTGGCTTTGACCTGTTCTGCCCCTCTGCAGGAGGGTCTCACTGCACAATGGCTGAATGAGCAATGGCTGAATGTTGGCTGCACCCAGGAACGCTTGCTGGACCCTGTTGCTGCCAGTGCCCCAAGACTGTAGCCAGGTGCCAGCCCGTCCCAGAAAAAGTTCACGAGATAGTGTAGCAGCAGTGTTTCAGGGATTATGGAAAACCACAACACACATCTGGCACCAGGCTTCACCTTAAGGACCTTGTTCCAGCACCAGTGAATGTGGCCATTTTCTGGGGTCTGCTGAGACCAGGTGGCTTCAACAGTCTCTGCCAAATGTCCTTCCAGCAGTGGAAACACTTTTCCCCATGTGGCCTGAGAACCTCCCAGACCCCACTCTGTTTCTGGGGATTCACCCTTCCCACCAGAGCACCGCCAGGTATAGAGCAGTGTAGTTGCAGCCTTTGTGCTCCCCTTGTTTAAGGTCTTAATGAAATTTAAACCCTCTCTTTTCTCCTTTATCCCTTTTAAGTTTATTCCCTTTGGCTGTTTCCAATTTTCCACTTTCTCTCCAGCTGCTTTTGGGGAGAGGTGATTTTCCCATATCTTCCCTCCCCATCTCTGTCTTCTGCCCGAAAAAGCACCTCCCTTCCTGCTGCTATTGCTCCCCAAGTTCAGCTCTCCGCGCTGTGTACCTGCTGAATTCTGTGGTTCAGGTCATGCAGATTGTTGTGTTAATTCTCTAATTAGTTTTCTAGGTGTGCAGGATGGTTTACCTGTATTTCATGGATGCGAGACATACAAAAAACTTCCACGCTGTTCTGTCATCTTGGCTCATCCCCTACCTACTACTAAATATAGTACCCAGTCCTTACCATCTAGTAAGTCTTATCAGAAGAAGCAGACAATCGTGTCACCAACCCTACAACCTCATCTGTGTAGGAAACAAAGCCAGCAGCCTTATCCAACAATTCTTAGCCAAGGGTATACCCTAGATTCCCACTCTCAAAGCTCAGCTACTTAATCCAGAAATATACCATAATAGTAGATCTCATATACCCAAGGATATTATCAATACTCCTAAAAACCCTACTGAGCTGACTGGTGAAGGACTGTCTCTGCCAAACAAACATGTAGCCTAGAAAAGGGGTGAATTAATCAAATGCTCAGATATCAAGGATAACAAAAAACCAGACAATTAATGACACTACAAATGACACAAATAGAACTCTAATAACTTATCTTGATTAAATGGAGAATCTATGAACTATGGATGAATTTAGATCAATCCTATTAAGAAAGGTTAGTGAACTACAATAAAATGCAGACAAATGAAATCAGGAAAACAATGTATAAATTAAACAAGTTCAAGAAGGAGATAGCAACCATCAAAAAGAAACACACACACACACACACACACACACACACACGAAACTTACAGAAATTCTAGAGTTGAAAAATATAACTGAACTGAGGAAGTCAGAAGAGTTTCAAAAGTAGACTTGATCATGCAGAAGAATCAACGACCTGTAAGATAGTATATAGAATTTCACCTAGTAGAAGAAAAAAAAAAGAGTAAAGCATATCTAGAGGTATTGTGGAACACAGTCAAGAGAAACAATATTCACATTTTGGAGATACCTGAAAGAGAAGTGAAAGAGAAAGGGGCAAAAAATATATTGAAAGCAATGTCTAAATAATTCCCAAATATGGGGGGAAATGGATATTAAGTTCCATGAAGCCCAAGGAAAACCATATTGGTTGAAACCAAATAGGGCTACACCTACACATATTATAATTAATTGTCAAAAATAAAAGACAAAGAAATAATTTTAAAATCAGAAGGAGAAAAGAAATAATATACATGCTAGTGAATCCCCATAAGACTATCAATATACTTAAAAACAGAAACATTTCAGGACAGTAGAGAATAGGATGACATATTCAAAATATGGAAAAAAATTGTCAAACAAGATGTCTACATCTGGCAAAGTAGTCCTTCCTTTAGAAAAAAAAAAGAGAGAGAGAAATAGACTTTTCCTAACAAACAGAAAATGATGGTGTTCACTACCACCAGACCTGTTCTACAAGAAATGATATGTAGAGATTATTTTGATTGCAAGTAAAAGAACACTAATTAACATTATAAAAATATATAAAAATTCAGTGTAAATATCACTGGTAATAGTGAATGTATAATCCCAGTTACATTCTGCAATATTTTAAGTGGAGTGCATAATTTATTCACAACTTTAGTTTAAAAATAAAACAAATAAAAATAACCATAATTACAGTAATCTATTGTTCATTACACAATATAAAACAAAACTTGGAAATTATAACAACAGTAACCTAAAATGTGAGGGTGAGAGAAATTAAAATGTAAAATTTACAAATTCTATTGAATGTAAGTTGTTGTGAGTTTAAAATAGGGTATTATAAGTTTGATATTTACATAAGTGTATGGTGACCACAAGGGAAAATCTTGTAAAAGTTGCACAACAGAACACAATAAAGAGGTCAAAGTATACTCAACTTAAAAGACACACACACACACACACACACAGAATAAGAAAAGAGAAATCTGTAAAATACCCAGAAAACAAATAAAATGGCAACAGTAAGTCCTTATTATCAATAATGACTTTAAACATAAACTGATTAATTATTCAATTCTAAGACATAGAATGGCTGAATCTGAATGTATAAAAAATATCAAACAATATGCTGCCTTTAAAAGACTTGTTTTCACATTCAAGGTACACACAGACTTAGAGTGAAAAAATGAAACAAGATATATTGAGCAAATGGTAACCACTCAAAAGCATGGGTAGATATACTTTTGTCAGGAAAAAACAAACTTTAACATAAAAATGTTAAAAAGAGACAAAGAAGGTCATTATAAAATAATAAAGTCAACACATCAATAAGATATGAAAATTATAAATAATTAAGCACCCAACATTAGACCATTGCTTTATATAAAAGCAAAAACTCTCCAAAGAAGATATTCAGATGGTCAATAAACCCATGAAAAAATGCTTAACATCACTAATCATCAGGGTAATGCAAATGAAAAACATGGGATATTACCTCACACCTGTCAGAATGGCTAAAATAATAAAAAAAAAAACCAAGAAATGTCATTGACGAGAATGTGGGGGGAAAGGAACTGTTGTACCTGATTGGGGTGCAAGCTGATCCAGCCACTGTAGAAGAGAGTATGGAGGTTCTCAAAATATGCAAAATAGAAGGCAAGAACATGGCAGTGGAGTAGAAAGACCCTAAGCTCACCTAGTCTTACAAATACAACTAGATAACTATCAAATCATCATAAATGTACCAGAAATTTACCTGAAGACTGACAGAAAAAACTCCACAGCTAAAGGAAGAAAATAAGCCACATCAAATAAGGTAGTAGGTACAGAGACCTATTTTAGGGGCAAAACAGGATCCTGGCTGCTATAGAGTGGAGGAAGCCATGGACACAGAGAAGGGAGAAAGAGAGGAGCACACAGAGGAATGCAGAAGAAGAAAGCTTCCCCATAAACATTGCCTTAGAAAATGAGAGGGGCTAAATTTTGTGAGTCCTTGCAACCAGTAAGGCTTAAAGCCTGGATTTCAAAGGTAAGTGGGCTTGGCTGGGATACAGCCTGGAGGGCACTGCATTGCTCTTAGAAAAAAGGTAAACAACCAGGGGACATACAGTATGGAAACAATGATCTGAATAGCATCTGGGGCACACCGTAAGGAGATTATTTGCTCTTCTTGGAGTGTGCCCTGAGAGGCAGCATTCACAGAGAAATGTCTTTAGGAAAAAAGGAACTGACAGGCACCATTTCCCTCCCTGCTCAGCTAAATACAGAGCCATTTGTGGAAAGGATCACAGTGGTACACTGGATGCCTACCTTTTCTTACACTAAGCCCCACCCCACTGTGCTCCAGTGGAACTGCTTTTCTCAATCTCAGTCCCACTGCAGAGGGTCACGTGCCCAGAAAACCAGCACAAATCCTTGCCCACACCATGTCCCCTACCAGAGAATTTTTCAGGGCCTCAGTTCTGGTGGAAGTGGTGTCAAGTCTCATTTCACAAGCAGAACAGAGCACAACTAGTTACAACTCATGACATTTAGGCCAGGCACCAAACAGCCCACAGCAGGCAAGGAGAGTCTCTGCAGATAACTGATCTGAAGGATAGAGAAATGAGAATATAACAGTAGAAGCCACTCAGAACACACACTAGAGACACTGTCTGAAGTGTCAAGCCTTGGGTACTACATGACATATTCTTCATAAGGCCTTTACATTGAGAAGTAGGAGACATAACTGGCTTTTCTAATGCAGAGAAAAAAACAGAGACTTAGAAAAAATGAGAGGTCAGAGGAATTTACCCAAATGAAAGAACAATATAACATCACAGCCAGATATCTAAGTGAAACAGATAAACATGGCTGACGGAGAATTTAAAGCAACAATCATAGAACACTTACTGGGCCTGAGAAAGAATGGAAGACATCAGTGAGACTTTTACTACAGAGATAAAAGAGTTAAAAAAGAATTAATCAAGGGCACCTGGCTCAGCTGGTTAAGTGTCTGACTCTTGACTTCAGTTTAGGTCTTAACTCACTGTTCATGAGCTCAAGCCCTGCGTTGGGCTCTGTACTGACAGAGTGGAGCCTGCTTGGGATTCTCTCCCTGCCTCTCTCTCTCTCTATCTTCCCCACTCAAGTGTGTTCTCCCTGCCTCTCAAAATAAATGAGTAAACTTAAAAAAATCAATCAGAGATTAAAAATACAATAAATAACTTTGGAAATAGGCTTGATACAATGAACAGCAGGCTGAGAGAAGTAGAGGAATGAATTAATGACCTAGAAGAAAATTAATAGAAAGCAAGGAATGTAAACAAAACATAGAAAGAAGAAACACAAGAATTGACTTAGACAATGCAATAATTCCATCAAATGTACTAACATTCAACAGGACAGCGGAAGATGGTGGCATAGGAGGATGCTGGGCTCACTGCGCCTCCTGCTGATCACTTAGACTCCACCTACACCTGCCTAAATAACCCAGAAAACTGACAGTGGATTAGCAGAACGGAGTCTCCGGAGCCAAGCTCAGATGAGAGGCCCACGGAAGAGGGTAGGAAGGGTGGGGAGGTGGTGCGCACTCCACGGACTGGCAGGAGGGAGCCAGGGCAGAGGGGCAGCTCACCTGCCAAGCAAAGCCCCGGAGTCTGGCTGGCAAAAGCGGAGGGGCCGGACAGAGTGTGTTCCGACAGCAAGCGCGACTTAGCGTCTGGGAGGTCATAAGTTAACAGCTCTGCTCAGAAAGCCGGAAGGCTGGAGGACAAAGGGAGGGAGAGCTGCTGAGCCCCCGGATGACAGAGCTCAGATTGGTGGGGAACAAAGGCGCTCGCCAGCACTATCTCCCCCGCCCATCACCCAGCCAAAATCCCAAAGGGAACCAGTTCCTGCCAGGGAACTTGCTCGCTCCACGCAAACACCCAACTCTGTGCTTCTGTGGAGCCAAACCTCCGGCAGCGGATCTGACTCCCTCCCGCTGCCAGAGGGCCCCTCCTGAAGTGGATCACCTAAGGAGAAGCGGGCTAAGCCTGCCACTCTTGCCCCCGTGCACCTTGCCTACCCACCCCAGCTAATATGCCAGATCCCCAGCACCACAAGCCTGGCAGTGTGCAAGTAGCCCAGATGGGCCACGCCACCCCACAGGGAATCCCGCCCCTAGGAGAGGGGAAGAGAAGGTACACACACACCAGTCTGACTGTGGCCCCAGTGGTGGGCGGGAGGCAGACATCAGGTCTGACTGCGACTCTGCCCACCAACTCCAGTTATACACCACAGCACAGGGGAAGTGTGCTGCAGGTCCACACCACTCCAGGGACTATCCAAAATGACCAAACGGAAGAATACCCCTCAGAAGAATCTCCAGGAAATAACAACAGCTAATGAACTGATCAAAATGATATAAATAATATAACAGAAAGTGAATTTAGAATAATAGTCATAAAATTAATCGCTGGGCTTGAAAACAGTATAGAGGACAGCAGAGAATCTCTTGCTACAGAGATCAAGGGACTAAGGAACAGTCACGAGGAGCTGAAAAGTGCTTTAAACGAAATGCAAAACAAAATGGAAACGACGACAGCTCCGATTGAAGAGGCAGAGGAGAGAATAGGTGAACTAGAAGATAAAAGTATAGAAAAAGAGGAAGCTGAGAAAAAGAGAGATAAGAAAATCCAGGAGTATGAGGGGAAAATTAGAGAACTAAGTGATACACTAAAAAGAAATAATATACGCATAATTGGTATCCCAGAGGAGGAAGAGAGAGGGAAAGGTGCTGAAGGGGTACGTGAAGAAATAATAGCTGAGAACTTCCCTGAACTGGGGAAGGAAAAAGGCATTGAAATCCAAGAGGCACAGAGAACTCCCTTCAGATGTAACTTGAATCGATCTCCTGCACGACATATCATAGTGAAACTGGCAAAATACAAGGATAAAGAGAAAATTCTGAAAGCAGCAAGGGGTTAAACGTGCCCTCACATATAAAGGGAGACCTATGAGACTCGTGACTGATCTCTCTTTTGAAACTTGGCAGGCCAGAAAGGATTGGCACGAAATCTTCAGTGTGCTGAACAGGAAAAATATGCAGCCGAGAATCCTTTATCCAGCAAGTCTGTCATTTAGAATAGAAGGAGAGATAAAGGTCTTCCCAAACAAACAAAATCTGAAGGAATTTGTCACCACTAAACCAGCCCTACAAGAGATCCTAAGGGGAACCCTGTGAGACAAAGTACCAGAGACATCACTACAAGCATAAAACATACAGACATCACAATGACTCTAAACCCGTATCTTTCTATAATAACACTGAATGTAAATGGCTTAAATGCGCCAACCAAAAGACATAGGGTATCAGAATGGATAAAAAAACAAGACCCATCTATTAGCTGTCTACAAGAGACTCATTTTACATCCGAGGACACATTTAGATTGAGAGTGAGGGGATGGAGAACTATTTATCATGCCACTGGAAGTCAAAAGAAAGCTGGAGTAGCCATACTTATATCAGACAAACTAGACTTTAAATTAAAGGCTGTAACAAGAGATGAAGAAGGACATTATATAATAGTTACAGGGTCTATCCACCAGGAAGAGCTAACAATTATAAATGTCTATGTGCCGAATATGGGAGCCCCCAAATATATAAAACAATTACTCATAAACATAAGCAACCTTATTGATAAGAATGTGGTAATTGCAGGGGACTTTAACACTCCACTTACAGAAATGCATAGATCATCTAGACACACGGTCAGTAAAGAAACAAGGGCCCTGAATGATATATTGGATCAGATGGACTTGACAGATATATTTAGAACTCTGCATCCCAAAGCAACAGAATATACTTTCTTCTCCAGTGCGCATGGAACATTCTCCAAGATAGATCATATAATGGGTCACAAACAGCCCTTCATAAGTATACAAGAATTGAAATTATACCATGCATACTTTCAGACCACAATGCTATGAAACTTGAAATCAACCACAGGAAAAAGTCTGGAAAACCTCCAAAAGCATGGAGGTTAAAGAACACCCTACTGAAGAATGAGTGGGTCAACCAGGCAATTAGAGAAGAAATTAAAAACTACATGGAAACAAACGAAAATGAAAATACAACAATCCAGACGCTTTGCGATGCAGCGAAGGCAGTCCTGAGAGGAAAATATATCGCAATCCAGGCCTATCTCAAGAAACAAGAAAAATCCCAAATACAAAATCTAACAGCACACCTAAAGGAAATAGAAGCAGAACAGCAAAGGCAGCCTAAACCCAGCAGAAGAAGAGAAATAACAAAGATCAGAGCAGAAATAAACAATATAGAATCTAAAAAAACTGTAGAGCAGATCAACGAAACCAAGAGTTGGTTTTTTGAAAAAATAAAAAAAATTGACAAACCTCTAGCCAGGCTTCTCAAAAAAGAAAAGGGAGATGACCCAAATAGATAAAATCATGAATGAAAATGGAAGTATTACAACCAATCCCTCAGAGATACAAACAATTATCAGGGAATACTATGAAAAATTATATGCCAACAAATTGGACAACCTGGAAGAAAGGGACAAATTCCTAAACACCCACACGCTTCCAAAACTCAATCAGGAGGAAATAGAAAGCTTGAACAGACCCATAACCAGCAAAGAAATTGAATCGGTTATCAAAAATCTCCCAACAAATAAGAGTCCAGAACCAGATGGCTTCCCAGGGGAGTTGTACCAGACGTTTAAAGCAGAGATAATACCTATCCTTCTCAAGCTATACCAAGAAATAGAAAGGGAAGGGAAACTTCCAGACTCAATCTATGAAGCCAGTATTACTTTGATTCCTAAACCAGACAGAGACCCAGTAAAAAAAGAGAACTACAGGCCAATATCCCTGATGAATATGGATGCAAAAATTCTCAATAAGATACTAGCAAATTGAATTCAACAGCATATAAAAAGAATTATTCACCATGATCAAGTGGGATTCATTCCTGGGATGCAGGGCTGGTTCAACATTCGCAAATCAATCAACGTGATACATCACATTAATAAAAAAAAAAGAAGAACCATATGATCCTGTCAATCGATGCAGAAAAGGCTTTTGAAAAAATCCAACACCTTTCTTAATAAAAACCCTTGAGAAAGTCGGGATAGAAGGAACATACTTACACATCATCAAAGCCATTTATGAGAAGCCCACAGCGAACATCATCCTCAATGAGGAAAAACTGAGAGTTTTTTCCCTGAGATCAGGAACACGACAGGGATGCCCACTCTCACCGCTGTTGTTTAAGATAGTGTTGGAAGTTCTAGCATCAGCAATCAGACAACAAAAGGAAATCAAACGCATCAAAACTGGCAAAGATGAAGTCAAGCTTTCGCTTTTTGCAGATGACATGATATTATACATGGAAAATCCGATAGACTCCATCAAAAGTCTGCTAGAACTGATACATGAATTCAGCAAAGTTGCAGGATACAAAAGCAATGTACAGAAATCAGTTGCATTCTTATACAATATCAATGAAGCAACAGAAAGACAAATAAAGAAACTGATCCCATTCACAATTGCACCAAGAAGCATAAAATACCTGGGAATAAATCTAACCAAAGATGGAAAAGATCTGTATGCTGAAAACTATAGAAAGCTTATGAAGGTAATTGAAGAAGATATAAAGAAATGGAAAGACATTCCCTGCTCATGAATTGGAAGAATAAATATTGTCAAAATGTCAATACTACCCAAAGCTATCTACACATTCAATGCAATCCCAATCAAAATTGCACCAGCATTCTTCTCGAAACTAGAACAAGCAATCCTAAAATTCATATGGAACCACAAAAGGCCCCGAATAGCCAAAGTAATTTTGAAGAAGAAGACCAAAGCAGGAGGTCTCACAATCCCAGACTTTAGCCTCTAGTACAAAGCTGTCATCATCAAGACAGCATGGTATTGGCACAAAAACAGACACATAGACCAATGGAATAGAATAGAAACCCCAGAACTAGACCCACAAACGTATGGCCAACTCATCTTTGACAAAGCAGGAAAGAAGATCCAATGGAAAAAAGACAGTCTCTTTAACAAATGGTGCTGGGAGAACTGGACAGCAACATGCAGAAGGTTGAAACTAGACCACTTTCTCACACCATTCACAAAAATGAACTCAAAATGGATAAAGGACCTGAATGTGAGACAGGAAACCATCCAAACCCTAGAGGAGAAAGCAGGAAAAGACCTCTCTGACCTCAGCCATAGCAATCTCTTACTCGACACATCCCCAAAGGCAAGGGATTTAAAAGCAAAAATGAATTACTGGGACCTTATGAAGATAAAAAGCTTCTGCACAGCAAAGGAAACGACCAACAAAACTGAAAGGCAACCGATGGAATGTAAAAGATATTTGCAAATGACATATCGGACAAAGGACTAGTCTCCAAAATCTATAAAGAGCTCACCAAACTCCACACCCGAAAAACAAATAACTCAGTGAAGAAATGGGCAGAAAACATGAATAGACACTTCTCTAAAGAAGACATCCGGATGGCCAACAGGTACATGAAAAGATGCTCAACGTCGCTCCTCATCAAGGAAATACAAATCAAAACCACACTCAGATATCACTTCACACCAGTCAGAGTGGCCAAAATGAACAAATCAGGAGACTATAGATGCTGGCATGGTTGTGGAGAAACGGGAACCCTCTTGCACTTTGGTGGGAATGCAAATTGGTGCAGCCGCTCTGGAAAGCAGTGTGGCGGTTCCTCAGAAAATTAAAAATAGACCTACCCTATGACCCAGCAATAGCACTACTAGGAATTTACCCAAGGGATACAGGAGTACTGATGCATAGGGGCACTTGTACCCCAATGTTTATAGCAGCACTCTCAACAATAGTCAAATTGTGGAAAGAGCCTAAATGTCCATCAACTGATGAATGGATAAAGAAATTGTGGTTTATATACACAGTGGAGTACTACATGGCAATGAGAAAGAACGAAATATGGCCCTTTGTAGCAACGTGGATGGAACTGGAGAGTGTGATGCTAAGTGAAATAAGTCATACAGAGAAAGACAGATACCATATGGTTTCACTCTTATGTGTGTCCTGAGAAACTTAACAGAAACCCATGGGGGAGGGAAAGGAAAAAAAAAAAGAGGTTAGAGTGGGAGAGAGCCAAAGCATAAGAGACTCTTAAAAACTGGGAACCAACTGAGGGTTGATGGGGGATGGGAGGAAGGGGAGGGTGGGTGATGGGTATTGAAGAGGGCACCTTTGGGGATGAGCACTGGGTGTTGTTTGGAATCCAATTTGACAATAAATTTCATATATTGAAAAAAAATAAAATCATGTTAAAAAAATGAAATAAATGATTTTGAAGTTATTTAAAGATAAAAGGTTGTCTGGGACTCCTGGGTGGCTCAGTCGGTTGAGCGTTCAACTTTGGCTTGGGTCATGATCTCACGGCCTGTGAGTTTGAACCCCGCATCGGGATCTGTGCTGTCAGCTCGGAGCCTGGAGCCTGCTTTGGATTCTGTGACTCCCCCTCTCTCTGCCCCTAACCTACTCGCATTCTGTCTCTGTCTCTCTCAAAAGTAAATACATATTAAACAAATTTAAAAAGAGAAAAGAAAAAATTGCCGTGAGCCAATGCTGCAAGTTTGAATCACAAGTATAAGTGTTTTGAAAACTCATCACAAATTGTAAGGAATGTAAAAACAGGATCTGCACAGTTCACCTTCAACAGAAATATGTGAGAGGGCTTGAAGCAGATTATCTCAATCTGGTCTGGTTAAAATAATAATAAAGCTCCATTTCTTCTTTTTAATTAATGTAATATTGCAATGCCACAAATTTATTTGCCTAGTAATTTTTATTATTGAATGCCACCAAAAAGTAATTAATATTGTTTAAAGGTGCTAGAAGGTTGTCTCTCTCACCTCACCCCAAAATAGGTAACAGCATTATAATTTGTTAAACTGTGGTATTTTTTAGCCAGTTAAACTTGTGAAAGCAAAGGCATGTTGGGCTCAGATAAAGGTGTATTAGGGTACAGTCTTATACAAATTAGAGGTAAAATGACCATTTTAACAAGCCAATTTTTACATGTCTAATGCATTTATTTGGACAGATTATTTTTTGATTAAGCAAACTATCCTAGAGCTTTTTTCTTTCTTTCATCCTTGTCTAATCTTAATCTTGTAATAAGTAATAGAATGTCTATCTAATGGTATTCCTTCTCTTAGGAAAAAAATTTCAAATTTAAAAAAAAAATATTTGACAACAGGGGTCATGGCTTATCCATCAATGTACCAGTGAACACAGTGCTTTGCCAGTACTAGTTTTTAAATAAATACCTGAATAGATAAATGATTCCCTATTTCCTTTATGATACCATCATTCAGTTCAAAATGTAGTAACTGTTGACCTAGACTCAAAATATAGTAATTGTTGATTTCCCCATGTCCTTTCAGTCCCCCAAAACAATTAAAATTCAGGTTTCTTCCTTTGTAACATCTCTCAAAACCCATTTCTTCATATTTTAACCAGCAATCTGATCTGCCACAGTCTTCAGGGACATGGTGAAGAGGCTGTCCTTGTTCCTCTGTGTACATTTTGCACACATCTTGTCAAATCTTGTTTACTTACACACAATAGGTTATAGGAGTTCAGGAATTCTTTCTTCTCAGAACACTGGTCAAATTTTTGCTCTGTTGCTGATATGGAATTACTCCTGTATGATAGGTTATGAAACTTGTAAACATTTTTTTAGGATTTTCATATTTTCCATCCCCCACTGCTTAAGCTAAATTTCTGAGTATTGAGTCTGTAGTTGAACTTTTTCTAATTTGTTTCATCCTTGAAATGATGACTCAAAGTCTATTTACTCACTTCCAAATGCTGTAAAAGTCTATCTATCTATCTATTTATATATCATCTATCTATATCTACATATCTATCTATAATCTATTATCTATGTATATATTTTCATCTCTTTATGTCTCTTACTCATTCTCTTCCCAAAATTGAATACAGTTTATAATAAAAACAATTCTAAATCATGACAGTTAAATATTGAATTATCAATAAAAATCTGTTAACATTTTGTCCACAATTTCAAGAGTTTTGCATGTTTACTGAGATCTTTCCATGGATTCAAGATTAAGATCTCCTGATTTTGAGGAAGAACAGAATTGTAGTATGGACATGAAATGCATAATTTGAAATGGTAAATTCAGCTCTGAATATCCTAGAATCTAGACTGGGGAAAAGATAAATGTGGTTGGCTTCTCTGTCTCATTGCCAGGCAGCACTACTATATGATCATCACAACTACTCTTTAAAGCAGCTGATCTTCTGACTACCTCCTTGTGATGGTATAGGAATTCAGTCTATTCCTTTCCAGTAACCTATCTTCCTGGTATTGAGTCTTTCCTTCTCAATGCCAGTTTTCAATTGCTCATGGCTTGTTCATGACACTTCCCAACTCCAAATTCTTAGCAACTCATACTTGGATTATTACAATACTTCTGAATGGTTTCTTTGCCTTCCAACTCACTTCCTCCCCAATTTATTTGTAAACTATCCTCAGAAGAATTTTAGAGATAATATATTTGATCAGGGCCATCTCTAGTCCAGCTAATTTTTTTAAAATTATTTTTAAAAGTGTCCCTTTTAGTCTAATGTTGTCTTCTGGTTAAAATACTTGTACATTGTGAATTAGAAAATTATACATCTTCCTCCAGGCGAATCAGCATGGTGCTTGGGAGCACTGTTTGGCTTAGATTTCAGTTCCCATGCACATATTGTATAGGCACTCTTTTGCACACCACAATTATATGCAGTATTTCTTCCTTTCTTTATATTACTATTCTATGCTAAATGTTTATTGAGGCCCATGGTTTATAATAATATCATAATCATTTGATTTTCTTTCATATACACAGATCCAAAATAATCTGGAAAGGAAAAGAGCCAAAAGCAAAACAAGGTCCCAGACAGCCCTTATAATCTTATACTCTCAAACTATAACTGCATCAATAGTAAAACTAACACTTTGGGGAGGAACCAATGAGACCAATTCCAAATATCTTACCCAATTTTTGCTTCCAAAGTTTTGCTATTTCTGAATTTAATGATGTTTTCAGACCAAAGGTTGTTGAAGGGCTGTTAGTGAATCCTTCTAATGGGACCAATGTCAAGGTCATGAAATCCTGAATGCTTGACTTTGAAATCCTTAACACTTCCTGAGCGTGTTTCTCCATGATTACACATTTTATATCTTTTCCCCCCATGCCCAAGTTTACCCAAAGAACATATTAAAAATAGGGTGTTAAGAATTCAATGTGTTAAAATTAGCATTTTCAATGACAAGTGTATAAGGAGGGCAATGCTTAATCTAAAAGAATACATCAAAGAAAAATTTTTATCATCTTTATAGGAGACATTAATCAAAATCTTTCTAGTTACCTCAATTTACTCAATTTTGGTGACCCAGTAAGTTGTTCCCTGATTTCTAAGGAAGTTCTGATTTTTACCACCCTCTAACACTTTAAACAGACAATATGGCATAACATAGCTAAGTGATCTAAATACCTCAGTATGGCTCAGAAATATTCATCTTGTATAGTTAGCCTAAAAATCATATTTGACTCAGATCATGTATACATGCACAAGATTTTTTATAAAAAAGGAAGAAAGATCATGACAGAGAAACATGGGTATGTAAATAGTGGGAAGCTTATTTCATTTTTGTCATAATCTCTTTCCAAGCACCATAGCAAAGATACATGGCTTTTTAGACCATTAATAGAAACAACCATTGCATCCATGAAATCTTATGCCCTCTGGAAGTATAGTTCCTTCTGTAAGTATATCAAACTACAGGATAGCTTCCTGATATTTTTAGTGTTTGATAAATGAGTTCCCCCAATACGTAGATGCCTTCCAAGACTGTGCAGCATGAAGTCATGGGAATGAGAAACAAAACATAAGGATAAACAAAGGGACTTCATTGTAAAAAGCAATGTTTAAATGGATAAAGCACCTGAATGTGAGACAGGAAACCATCAAAACCCTAGAGGAGAAAGCAGGAAAAGACCTCTCTGACCTCAGCCTCAGCAATTTCTTACTTGACACATCCCCAAAGGCAAGGGAATTAAAAGCAAAAATGAACTATTGGGACCTCATGAAGATAAAAAGCTTCTTCACAGCAAAGGAAACAATCAACAAAACTAAAAAGCAGCCAAAGGAATGGGAAAAAGATATATGCAAATGACATATCAGACAAAGGGCTAGTATCCAAAATCTATAAAGAGCTCACCAAACTCCACACCAGAAAATCAAATAACCCAGTGAAGAAATGGGCAGAAAACATGAATAGACACTTCTCTAAAGAAGACATCTGGACGGCCAACAGGCACATGAAAAGATGCTCAACGTCGCTCCTCATCAAGGAAATACAAATCAAAACCCCACTCAGATATCACCTCACACCAGTCAGAGTGGCTAAAATGAACAAAACAGGAGACTATAGATGCTGGCGAGGATGTGGAGAAATGGAACATTCTTGCACTGTTGGTTGGAATGCAAACTGGTGCAGCCACTCTGGAAAACAGTGTGGAGTTTCCTCAAACAATTAAAAATAGACCTACCCTATGACCCAGCAATAGCACTGCTAGGAATTTACCCAAGGGATACAGGAGTACTGATGCATAGGGGCAATGCAGCACTCTCAACAATAGCTAAATTATGGAAAGAGCCTAAATGTCCATCAACTGATGAATGGATAAAGAAATTGTGGTTTGTATACACAATGGAATACTACGTGGCAATGAGAAAGAATGAAATATGGCCTTTTGTAGCAACGTGGATGGAACTGGGAGTGTTATGCTAAGTGAAATAAGTCATACAGAGAAGGACAGATTCCATGTTTTCACTCCTATGTGGATCCTGAGAAACTTAACAGAAGACCATGCGGGAGGGGAAGGAAAAACATGGTTAGAGAGAGAGGGAGCCAAAACATAAGAGACTCCTAAAAACTGAGAACAAACTGAGGGTTTATGGAGGGTGGGAGGGAGGGGTGGTTGGGTGATGGGTATTGAGGAGGGCACCTGTTGGGATGAGTACTGGGTGCTGTATGGAAACCAATTTGACAATAAATTTCATAATAAAAAAAAGCAATGTTTATTGTTCTCTGTTAAATAGTAATCATCATTGGAGGAAGGGGACAAGATGGTTGAGCAGCATGGAAGTTTTCTGCTTGTGTCCTCCCTGAAATGCAGCTAGATCAGTGTCAAGCCATTTTATAAACCTAGAAAATTGATCTGAGAATTAACACAACAATCTGCATAACTTAAGCCACAGAACTTGGCAGGTGCATGGTGCAGAGAATTTAACTGGGGGAGAAAGAAGCCACAGAGGGTAAGGAGTGGTATTTTTAGAGAGAGGACAGAGAAAAGGGGGAAAGTACAGGAAAAGCACTCCCAAAAGTAGCTGGAGAGAAAGAGAAAGTGGAAACACCCACAAGTGACTGAACAACAAAGGGAGAAATGAGAAATGAGAGGGTTTCAATACCATTAGGACTCTATAAACGGGGAAGAACAGCAGTGGAACTTCCACGCTCCATTAGCTGGCAGTGCTCTGGTGGGAAGGGCAAATCACCAAGAACTGGAAGTGAGGTCTGAGGGGAGCACAGGCCACAAAGGGAGAGAAGTCGTTCCCCTGGTAGGAGGGCATTTGTAGAGGCTGTGGGTTTCTCCCCACAGGAAAGTTTTCAGTGGATACCAGAGAACACGATTGCTGGTATTGGAATAGACACCAAGGTATGGTGAAACCTGGTGCTGGTTGTGTGTTGTTATTTACCACAATTCCTGAACCACTACTGCTATGTGATCACATGAACTTATTCTGGGGCAAGCAGACATGCACCACAACCACTGAGCCTCTACAGCAGCATGATCACACAAATGTTCCCAGGGGCAAGTCAGCACATGGCCATTTCTCAGCGAGACACTCCCCCAGAGTGTCAGAGTGGGTCTAAGCCACAGGGCCCTCACAATTGAAGAGTCTGTAAATACAGCCCATCTGAGACAAAGTTCAGGAGGGAAGTGAAGCCTGGCAGGCTGATGGCTAGGATTCAGACTGTATAGAAGCAGGGAGTGGACAGAAGCCAGAGACAAAGGAGGGGCACTTGATTGCTGGCCAGTGAGAGTGCAGAATCCTGATGCTAGAGACAAGTGATGACATTTTCACCTCTCCTGTGAGTGTGCATACATGCACACATGCACCACACTGATTCACCCCAGTAAGCTAAGGAGCACCAAATAGTGGAGAACAGAGTTGTTACACCAAGCCCTGTCCAACTGCACCAAACAAGCCCTAGAGGATGACCACAAATCTCTCTGCCTGCTTAGTGTACAGACTCTAAAGTACTTCATAGTTTGGCTTCTAGGGGAAACTGGATGTAATCTCATTGGGATTTCCTTCTGTTTGCTAGTCCAACTATTCAGGCTTTGCTTTTCTTTTCTTTTCTTTTCTTTTCTTCTCATCTCTTCTTTTCTCTTGTCTTCTTTTCTCATCCCTTTTCTTATTCTTGGATACAGAAAAAGACAAATTTTATTTTTCTTTTCCATTTTGATATAAATTTTTATTTTTTACTATATTAGCTTTTTTTAATTTTTATTCTATTTTACCTTCTTCAATCCATTTTATTCTATTTTATTGTGTAAACTTTTTAAATTTTAAACGTTTTCTTACTTTTCTTCTTTTACTTTTTTCTTCTTTTCTTTTCATTCCCTTTTTCTCTATTCAATCAAACTTCTTTCAACAACCAGACAAAAACATACCTAGGATCTAGCTTCCTTTATTTGATTTTTTGTTGTTTTTAATCATTTTAATATTTAGTTTTTATTTTATTAATACTTTATCTTCCTCCAAAAATGACAAAATGGAGGAATTCACCCCAAAAGAAAGAACAGGAAGAAATGACAGTGAGGGACTCAACACAGATATAAGCAAGATGTCTAAACTACAATTTAGAATCACGGTAATAAGAATACTAGCTGGGGTTGAAAAAATCATAAAATCCCTTTCTGAGGAAATAAAAGAAGCAAAATCTAGTCAGGACAAAATTAAAAATGCTATAATTGAGATACAATCTTTTTTTTTAACGTTTATTTGTTTTTGAGACAGAGAGAGACAGAGCATGAACGGGGGAGGGTCAGAGAGAGAGGGAGACACAGAATCTGAAACAGGCTCCAGGCTCTGAGCAGTCAGCACAGAGCCCGACGCAGGGCTCCAACTCACGGACTGTGAGATCATGACCTGAGCTGAAGTCGGCCGCTTAACCGACCGAGCCACCCAGGCGCCCCAAGAGATACAATCTTGAATTGATACCACAGTTACAAGGATGGATAAAGCAGAGCAGTGAATCAGCGATATACAAGAGAAAATTATGGAGAATAATGCCACAGGGAAAAAAAAAGACAGAAACTAAGGCAAAAGAGCATGATGTAAGAATTAGAAACCTGAATAACTCACTAAAAAGGAATAACATCTGAATCATAAGAGACCCAAAGGATGAAGAGATAAAAAGGGGTAGAAGGTTTATATGAGCAAATCAAAGTGGAAAACTTTCCTAACCTGGAGAAAGACACAGACATCAAAATCCAGGAAGCACAGAGAACTCCCATTAGACTCAAAAAAACAAAACAAAACAAAACCCGACCATCAAGAAGTCATATCATAATCAAATTCACAAAATACATGAGAAAGGAAAGAACTATGAAAGCAACAAGGGAAAAAGTCCTTAACGTATAAAGGAAGACAGATCAGGTTCACACAGTAGACATATCCACAGAAACTTGGCAAGCCAGGAAGGATTGGCAGGAGATATTCAATGTGCTGAATTGGAAAAATATGCAGCCAAGAATTCTTTATCTAGTGAGGCTGTCATTCAAAATAGAAGAGATAAAGAGTTTTTCAGACAGATAAAAATCTAAAGTAGCTCATGACCACTAAACCAGCCCTGCAATGAATTTTAAGGGGGTCTCTCTGAGGGGAGAAAAGATGAAACAAAACAAAAGAGGACCATAAGCAACAAAAACTTAGAAAGGATCAGATAACACCACCAGAAACTTCAATTCTACAGGCAAAACAATGGCAATGAATTCATATCTCTCAGTACTCACTCTAAATGTCAATGAAATAAATGCTCCAGTAAAAAGACATAGGGTAGTAGAATCTATAAGAAAACAAAATATATATACATTCTGTTTAAAAGAGAACCATTTTAGACCTAAGGCACATTCAGATTGAAAGTAAGGATCTGGAGAAACATTTATCATCTTAATGTTCATCAAAAGAAAACCAGAGTAGCCATACTTATATCAGACAATCTAGATTTTAAAATAAAACTGTAACAAGAGATGAAGGAGGGCATTATATCATAATTCAGGGGTGTATTCACCAAAAATATTTAACAATTATAAACATTTATGCCGAAAATGTGAAGGTACCCAAACATATAAATCAATTAATCACAAACATAAAGAAACTCATTGATAATAATACCATAATAGTAGGGGACTTTAAGCCCAACTTACAGCAATGGACTGATCATCTAAATAGAAAATCAACAAGGAAACAATGGCTGTAAATGACACACTGGACCAGATGGTTTTAACATATATATTCAGAACATTTCATCCTAAAGCAGTGGAATACATATTCTTCTTGAGTCCACATGCAACATTCTCCAGAATAGATCACATACTGGGACACAAATCAGCTCTCAACAAGTTCAAAGAGTTCAAGATCATAGAGCACATATTTTCAGATCAAAACGCTATGAAACTTGGAATCAACCACAGGGAAAAAAAATTGGGAAAGACAATAATTACTTGGAGATTAAAGAACGTCCTACTCTGGGGCACTTGGGTGGTTCAGTCAGTTGAGCATCTAACTTTAGCTCAGGTCATGATCTCACAGTCTGTGGGTTCAGGCCCCATGTCAGGCTCTGTGCTTATAGCTCACAGCCTGGAGCTTGCTTTGGACTCTGTGTCTTCCTCTCTCCTTCATAATCAATGGAAGAGTATAAGTTCATAATCAAAAATAATGAAATCTTGCCATTTGTCACAACATGGTTGGAAATAGAGTGTATGACGCTAAGTGAAATTAGTCAGAGAAAGACAAATATCATATGACTTCACTCATATGAGGAATTTAAGATACAAAACAGATGAACATAAGGGAATGGAAGCAAAAATAATATAAAAACAAGAGGGGGACAAAACATTAGAAAATCTTAAATACAGAGAACAAACTGAGGGTTGTTGGAGGGGTTGTGGGTGAGAGGGTAAGCTAAATGTATAAGGGACATTGAGGAAGACACTTGTTGGGATTAGCACTGGGTATGATACATAGGGAATGAATCACTGGAATCTACTCCTGAAATAATTATTATACCATATGTTAATTAATATGGATGTACATTAAACAATAAATATATATAAATAAAAAAGTAATCATCATTTTAAAATGATTACAACTTAGTATTTATTTTTAAATAGCAAACTAACATTCTAACAGTTACGCTGAATTTTGCACTTTAAACTTTCAGAATAAACTGAGAAAACTATGGTAATATGTGACAAATTAAAATCAGATACTCTGCTCCTAGTTGAAGTGTACAAATCATGGAAATTCTGAATTTATCAAAGCCAAAATTTCAGTTTTCTTTGCCCACAATATCCTCCTAAAGGAATGCTTTCTAAAACAATTCAGTGATGCTGACAAGGAGTTCTACCTCCCATTAGAAGTAAAAGTTTTGTGTTTTTTTCTCTTGTTAAACGGAATTAACTATGTTACTTCCTCTTGTAGCTGTACAAGCCTGCAGTTCTCTACAGGATATTTGGTTAGAAAGGGTAAGGTTCTTGGCTTTCTCTTAATATATTAAAAAACAGACCTTAAAAATCTCTATGAATTGAACATGACACTTGGTAGTTCTGCTACTTCTATTAAAATGTAATTCTGAATCTGTTAATATTTACCTTTTGAGGGTTATGTTGTTATGAGGAATGGAGGCTCTCAGTAAGGAGATTACTCAGTGAGGTAATATGTGTTTATAAGTTTAAATGGTTAAAATGTTGACTGAAACTACTGCATGTTTTGTGTAAAGAAATGTGGCTCTCTAGGTAGAAACCTCCTTTCTCTACAAGTTAATATGCTGTTGACATAAACCAGGAGTCCAGATGTAAATACTGGTCATAACAAATCTATGTTAAAATTAGGATAGTGGTTGATTAAACACAATTATGTTAGTATGAGCAATGAGGAGAAAAAGTTAACATTTTAAATAGAGAGTTTGTCAACTGAATGAAGTGGCATTCAAGTGGTAAATACCTCCAAATACCTAAATCTTTTCATAAGATGAGACAAGACATGTTTCTTTTGATTGGGACATTTTCCATACATTCGTTTTTTTGGTGGGACATCAGAGCTTCAAATAACACATAAAGATTTGAATCAAGCCCTAGAAGCTAGAACAGCTGTCAAATCTCAGAGGGGCTGATTCTCTATTTATGATGAACATTTCTTTGGATGTATTTTTAATTTGATAACATGGGAAATATTTTAGAACAAAGCTCAGTGTTGTGCTGTCTTTGTTAGGAAGATTCATTCCACACTCCTTCTTTAAATAATAAAAGAATTGCCCTTTTAAAAAATCTGCTAATTTCACAATTAGAGTTTGATTCTTAAGCATGTAAGATTATTTAGAATATGTAAGAATATTGAAAAAGAAAAGTTGATGCAAGTCATCTAATATATGAGTAAGACCTAGTCAGATTGATACCTTCTTATGATATGAGCAAGTATCAAAGTATTTTGTATATACTGAATTCCTCCAGATTAAAAAGTTGGAAGCACTAAATTCCCTTTTAGTAAAAGATGTCTCAATGAATATTTTTACAGTGAAATATCAGGATAAAGACTTAATTGAGAAGATTAATTGAGATTAATTAGATTAATTAGATTATTAGATTAATTAGATTAATTAGATAATAAAGATTAATTGAGAAAACAGCAGTGTGCAGAAACAATCCTGCAATTATATGGTCAATTAATCTTTGACAAAATAGCAAAGAATATGCAATAGGAAAAACAGTCTCTTCAACAAATGGTGCTGAGAAAGCTGCACAGCTACATACAAAAGAATAGGAGTAGACCATTTTCTTACACATACACAAAAATAAATTCAAAATCAATTAAAGACCTAAATGTGAGACCTGAAGCCATAAAAATCCTGGAAGAGAGCACAGGCAGTAATTTCTCTTACATTGGCCATAGCAACGTTTCTCAAGATATGTCTCCAGAGGCAAGGGGAATAAAAGCAAGCATCAACTATTACAATTACATCAAAATAGAACGTTTCTGCACAGTGAAGGAAACAATTAATACGACTAAAAAGCAACCTACTGAATGGTAGATGATATTTGCAAAAGGCATATACAGTAAAGGGTTAGTATCCAAAATATATAACAACTAATACAACTCAACTCCCAAAAAGCAAATAATCCAGTTTAAAAACGTCAGGAGACATTAACAGACATTTCTCTAAGGAAGATATAAAGATGGTTAAAAGATACATGAAAGATATTCAACATCACTCATCATCATGGAATGCAAATTTCACTCCTATCAGAGAGGCTAAAGTCAGAAATACCAGAAATGAAAAATGTTGTTGAGGATGTAGAGAAAAAAAGGAACTCTCATGCATTGTTGGTGGAAATACAAACTGGTGCAGCCATGTGGAAGACAGTATGAAGGTTCCTCAAAAAATAAAAAAAAATAGAAAAGTTAGAGCAGAAATAAATGCTATCAAAACAAACAAACAAACAAACAACAACAACAACAACAACAAACACAGTAGAACACATCTATGAAACCAGAAGCTGGTTCTTTGAAAGAATTAACAAAATTGATAAACCACTACCAGTTTGATCAAAAGGAAAAAGGAAAGGACACAAATAAATAAAAACCAGAATGAAAGAGGAGAGATCACAACAAACACAGAAAATAAAAACAACAATAAGAGAATATTATGAGAAATTATATGCCAATTACATGGGCAATCTGAAAGAAATCGACAAATTCCTAGAAACATATACACTACCAAAACTGAAACAGGAAGAAATAGAAAATTTGAACAGACCCATAACCAGTAGAGAAATTGAATTAGTAATAAAAAATATGCCAAAAAACAAGGGTCCAAGGCCAGATATCTTCCCAGGGGAATTCTACCAAAACATTTAAGAAAGAGTTAACACCTATTCTCTTAAAGCTGTTCCAAAAAATAGAAATGGAAGGAAACCTTCCAAACCCTTTCTATGAAGCCAGAATTACCTTGATTCCAAAACCAGACAGAGGCCCCACTAAAAACAAGAACTATAGACCAGTTTCCCTTATGAACACGGATGCAAAAATTCTCAACAATATATTAGCCAATCGGATCCAACAATATATTAAAAAAAATTATTCACCACGACCAAGTGGGATTTACACCTGGGAGGCATTGCTGGTTCAATATCCAAAAAACAATCAATGTGATTCATTACAACAATAAAAGAAAGTAAAAGAACCATATGATCCTCTCAATACATGTCAAAAGCATTTGACAAAATACAGCATCTTTTCTTTTCTTGATAAAAACCCTCATGAAAGTAGGGATAGAAGGAACATACCTCAAGATAATAAAAGTCATATATGAAAGACCCAATACTAATATCCTCAATGGGGAAAAACTGAGACCTTTACCCCTAAGGTCAGGAACATGACAGGGATGTCCACTCTTGCTACTGTTATTTAACATAGTATTGGAAGTCTTAGCCTCTGCAATCAGACAACACGGCACCCAAATCAGCCAAGAGGAAGTCAAACTTTCACTCTTCGCAGATGACGTGATACTCTATATGGAAAAACCAAAAGATTCCACCAAAAACTGCTAGAATTGATTCATGAATTCAGCAAAGTTGCAGGATGTAAAATCAACACACAGAAATTGGTTGCATTCCTATACACCAACAATGAAGCAACAGAAAGAGAAATCAAGGAATCAATCCCATTTACAATTGCACCAAAAACCATAAAATAGCTAGGAATAATTCTAACAAAAGAGGTGAAGAATCTATACACTGAAAACTATAGAAAGCTCAAGAAAGAAATTAAAGAAGACATACAAAAAAGGAAAAATATTCCATGCTCCTGGATAGGAAGAACAAATATTGTTAAAATGTCAATACTACCCAAAGCAATCTACATATTCAATGCAATCCCTATCAAAATAACACCCGCATTCTTCACAGAGCTAAAAGAAATAATCCTAAAATTTGTATGGAACCAGAAAAGACTGTGAATAGCCAAGGCAATCTTGAAGAAGAAAACCAAAGCAGGAGACATCACAATCCCAGAGTTCAAGCTATAGTACAATGCTGTAATCAAGACAGTACGGTACTAGCACAAAAACAGACATTCAGATCAATGGAACAGAATAGAGAACCCAGAAATGGACCCACAAACGTATCGCCAACTAATCTTTGACAAAGCAGGAAAGAATATCCAATGGAATAAAGGTAGTCTTTTTAGCAAGTGGTGCTGGGAAAACTGGACAGCGACATGCAGAAGAATGAACCTGGACCACTTTCTTACACCATACACAAAAATGAACTCAAAATGGATGAAAGACCTCAGTGTAAGACAGGAAGCCATCTAAATCCTTGAGGAGAAAGCAGGCAAAAACTTCTTTGATCTTGGTCGCAGAAACTCTTTACTCAACACATCTCCAGAGGCAAGAGAAACAAAAGCAAAAAGACCTATTGGAACGTCATCAAAATATAAAGCTTCTACACAGTGAAGGAAACAATCAGCAAAACTAAAAGGCAACCTGCAGAATGGGAGAAGATATTTACAAACGACATATCAGATAACAGGGTTAGTATCCAAAATCTATAAAGAATTTATCAAACTCAACACCCAAAAAATAAATAATCCAGTGAAGAAATGGGCAAAAGACATGAATAGACACTGCTCCAAAGAAGTCATCCAGATGACTAACTGACACATGAAAAAATATTCAACATCACTCATCATCAGGGAAATACAAATCAAAACCACAGTGAGATATCACCTTACTCCTGTCAGAATGGCCAGCATTAACAGCACAGGCAACAACAGATGTTGGCAAAGATGCAGAGAAAAAGGATCTCTTTTGCATTGCTGGTAGGAATGCAAACTGGTGCAGCCAGTCTGGAAAACAGTATGGAAGTTCCTCATTGTCCAAGCGATACAGGTGTCCTGTTTCGAAGGGGCAC
The DNA here is from genome assembly GCF_027475565.1 of Acinonyx jubatus. Taxonomy (NCBI): domain Eukaryota; kingdom Metazoa; phylum Chordata; class Mammalia; order Carnivora; family Felidae; genus Acinonyx; species Acinonyx jubatus. The sequence continues at coordinate 62,500,900 of NC_069389.1, forward strand.
ATGCACCCCAATGTTTATAGCTGCACTATCAACAAAAGCCTAAGTATGGAACGAGCCCAAATGTCCATCGATGGATAAATGGATAAAGAAGATGTGGTATATATATACAATGGAGTATTACTCAGCAATCAAAAAGAATGAAATCTTGTCATTTGCAACTATGTGGATGAAACTAGAGGGTATTATGCTAAGCAAAATTAGTCAGAAAAAGACAAATATCATATGACTTCACTCATATGAGGACTTTAAGGCACAGAACATATGAACATAAGGGAATGGAAGCAAAAATAATATAAAAACAGGGAGGGGAGCAAACATAAGTGACTCTTAAATATGGAGAACAAACAGGTTTCTTAGAGGGGTTGTGGGAGGGGGGATGAGCTAAATTGGTAAGGGGCATTAAGGAATCTATTTCTGAAATCACTGTTGCACTATATGCTAACTAATTTGGATGTAAATTTTAAAAAATGAAATAATTAATTAATTAATTCAAAATAGAACTACTCTATGATCCAGTAATCACACTACTGGGTATTTATCCAAAGAACACAGAAACGCAAATTCAAAGGGATGTATGTACCCATATGTTTTATGTTTTTTTCTTTTTTTTTTAATTGAGAGAGAGACAGAGTACCAGCGGGGGAGGGGCAGAGAAGGAAGGAGACACAGAATCTGAAGCAAGCTCCAGGCTCTGTGCTAACAGCACAGAGCCCGACATGGGGCTCAAACTCATGAACCATGAGATCATGACCTGAGCCAAGGTCCGATGCTTAACCACCTGAGCCACCCAGACGCCCTGTGTACCTGTATGTTTTTTTTTTTTGCAGCATCGTTTATAATAGCAAATTATGGAAACAACCCAAATGTGTGCTGATAGATTAATTAATGAAAACTATGTTATATATATATATATATATATATATATATATATATATATATATATCACATATGTATATGTAAAATTCACCAATAAAAAAGAATGCAATATTGCCATTTCTAACAACATTGATGAAGCTAGAGAGTGCAATGATAAAGGAAATAAGTCAGTCAAGACAAATACCATATGATTTAACTCAGGTGAAATTTAAGAAACCAAACAAGGAAAGAAGAAAAGAGGGAGACAAACTAAGAAGCAGACTCTTAACTATAGAAACCAAAATCAATCCCCTCTGATGATTACCAGAGGGGAAGTGGGTTGGGGAATTGTTGAAATAGGTGATGGAGATGGAAGAGGACATTTATCATTGGTACTGAGTAATGTATGGAATTGTTAAATCACTCTATTGTACACCTGAAAGTAATATAACACTGTATTTAGCTACAAAAAATAAAAAAAGAAGAAAAGAGGGCAATGAGAACAAAAAGGTAGATGATACAGGGTAATGGAAAGAGAAATGTGTTGACACCACACTTCCTGCCTACTTATTAATCTAAGTGTATAATGCACACGTTTCATACCTAGCTAGCAACCTATGATTATAACGATGAACAGCCTGGAGAGTGACCCGTGCCAATCATGGGCTTAACTTTTTCTCTGGCTTTATACTAGAGCAATGCTGCTGTATCATTGTGGGCAAGTGAGAGATTACTGTGTTTGCTGGGACTTACAATCAGATTTCCTGAATATTTTGCCTGAGAGCTGGCTCTGATGAGAAATTCAGTATAGTGACTGCATAATGAATGTTTTTTCCCCCCAGAGAGGCTTCTAAAGGATTTGTAATTGTATTTGTCAAACCAGAGTGATTTTTCTTTCAAACAAAATCAAGCAGAAATCTATTTCTTAATTGCGGATCAAAGTTCATAACAACCGATAGCATGAGAAGTCAGGATTTGGTGGATCATAAGATGATTTCTTACAAAATGTGTTGTATATGGAAAACCTAAGGTAAGTCCTTTTTGATTGGTTTCCTCATAGGGCTAGAAAATTGCTTCAGTGAATCTCAAGAGAACACTTTTTTTGAAAGTTTATTTATTTTTGAGAGAGAGACAGAGACAGAGATGAGAGAGGGAAATACAGATTCCAAAGCAGGCTCCAGGCTCTGAACCATCAGCACAGAGCCCAATGAGGAGCTTGAACCCACGACCTTGAGATCATGAACTGAGCCGAATTCAGCCACTTAAACAACTGAGCCACTCAGGCATCCATGAGACCACTTTTTAAATGTTTTATTATGAAATAATTTTACACTCACAAGAACTTACAAAAATAGTAGAGTGCATCCTTGTATACCCTTTACCCAGCTTTCTCCAATGGTAAGATCTTACAATACTATAGCACATTATCAAAACCAAGAACTGACAGTATAATAGCATTAACTAAACTACACATCTTACTTAGATTCTGCAAGTTTTTACATGCGCTCATTTGTGTGTTTATGTATGTATGTACAATTCTATAAAATTTAATCACATTCATATATTTATGTAACAACCACCACAATCAACATTCTGAACTGTTCTATCACTCACCACCAAAAAATACCTTTGTGTCACAGATTTATACTACAAATCCTGCCCATCCCTAACCCTCTGACAACTACTAATATGTTCTTCATAGCTCTATCATTTTGAGGATAATAAATAAATGTAACTTTTTCAGATTTGCCTTTTTCACTTAGCATCATGTCTTTAAGACCTGTGCAAATTGTTGTGCATATAAATATTTGATTTATTTTTATGCTTATTATTATTCATTTGTATGGATATACCACATTTTATTGATCTATTCACCTACGGAAGGGCATTTGGTTGTTGCCATCTTTTGACTATTAAAAATAAAGCTGGGATGAAAATTAATGTGCAAATATTTCTGTGGACACGTTTTGATGTTCAGAATTTACCTATATTCTGGAGTGGAATTTCTAGGTTATACAGTAGGTTCATGTTTAATTTTGTGAAAGAAAGAGAGAAAGAAAGAAAGGGAGAAAAAGAAAGAAAGAAAGGGAGAAAAAGAAAGAAAGAAAGGGAGAAAAAGAAAGAAAGAAAGAAAGAAAGAAAGAAAGAAAGAAAGAAAGAAAGAAAGAAAGAAAGAAACCTGCCAAACTATTTTCCAGAATAATTGTGCTATTTACCATTTCTAACAGCAATGCATGAGGGATCCATTTCTTATATTTAGTCAGAACTTAACTATTGTCAGTATTTGTTGTAGACATTCTAATAGGTATCTCATGGTATGGCACTGTGGTTTTAAATCACATTTTCCTATTTTATATATCGTTTTATGTGCTCTTTAGTGAATTTCCATGTCTTTTGACCATTTTCAAATGGAATTGTATGTTTTCTTACTGTTGAGTTTGAGGGTACTGTGCATATTTTAGATGCAAATCTTTTTTGGATATCTAGTTTGCAAACATGTTTTTCATGTCAAAGGTCAGCCTTTCATCCTCTTAATATGGTCTTTCATAAAGTACAGCTTTGAAATTTGATGAAGTCCATTGTATTGATTTTGTTTCTATTTTGGATTATTCTTTTGGTGGTATGTCTAAGAATACTCTACCAAGTCCCAGATACTGAAGATTTTCTCCTATGTTTCATTTAAGATTTTTATAGTTTTATAGTTAGATATGTGATCCACTTTTAGTTATTTTTTATATAGAATGTGAGGTTAAGTTCAACATCAGTTTCATTTTTGCTTATAGATCGATGTATAATTGTTAAAACATCATTTGTTGACAAACTATTCTTTCTTTATTGAATTTTTGTACTTTTGTAAAAAAAATATAAAGGTTGGTTCTACTTGTGTGGATCTATTTCTTTATTTTCTATTCTGTTTTATTAATTTATATATATCAACCTCTACCAATATCACATCACCTTGATTTCTTAACCATATAGTAAGTTGTAAAATTCGGTACTGTGATTCTTCCAATTTTATTTTTGTTTTTCATAATTGTTTTAGCTATTTTAGTACATTTTTTCCACATATATTTTAGAATAAGTTTATATATATATATATATATATATATATATATATATATATATATATCTACAAAGATACATGTGGAAATTTCGAGAGTAATGCTGCTAAACATATTTAGCAATTTGGGAGAATTTTCACCTTTATTATGTTGTATTGTCTAGCCAGTGAACAATTTTGGTCTATCCACTTATTTAGGTCTTTGATATCTTTCATCAAAATTTGGTAGTTTTCAGCTTATAGTTCTTGTAACATATTATGTTACATTTTTACTTAAGTATCCTTTATTTTTTGAACTATTTTAAATGGTATTATGTTTTTAATTTTCACAGTAATATGTTCTTATTTTTCAGTTTAATTCTAGCAATGCTTATTGTTAGTATACAGTTACACAATTGATTTTTTTGTGGTAACCTGTGACCTTGCTAAATTCACACATTAGTTCTAAGAGATTTTTTTAAGGCCGATTCCATTCTATTTTCTACATGTACAATCATGTGGCCTGAAGAGAGGAATAGTTTTTTGTTTTTTAACATTTATATCTATTTCTTTGCCTTGCTTATTGCACTGGCTAGAATTTCTATTAGTATTATGAATAAGAGGTAAGAGCAGACATTCTTATTTTGTGACTGATTTTAGAGAGAAAGCTGTTCAGTCTTTCACCATTAAATATAATGTTAACTCTAGGTCTTTTAGAGATATTCTCTATCAAGGTGAGGTAGTTTCCCTTTATTCCTAGTTTGCTGAGATGTTTTCATCTGAATGGATATTAGATTTTTTCCAAATTATTCTTCTGTATTAGCTGATATCTTCATGTGTTTTTTTAACATGTTAATACAGTAAATTATACTGTTTATTTTATTTTATAATTTTATTTATTTTATTTCTAAATGAATAAGTCACTGTTTATTCACTGAGACACAGGACGTTACTAGATTAGACTTCAGCAGAATGAGTTGGGCAAGACAAACCAGAAAAATACCAAAACTCTTCTTGTTATCTTTAGGTGAAATGTATAGCTCCCCCTGGGATTGTCCCAACAAAGGAGCTGACCTAGTTTAATATAAATATAGTGTTTTTCCCAAAATTCCCCAAACACTAGATACACGAAAGTGTGTCTTTGCTGTTTAAAGTGGTGCAACTAATACAGATTGACCCACTTAAAGTGAGCCTTTTTACACTAGAGCCTTCCAGGAGAATTCTTGTTGTCTACACTCTAATAAGGTTCAACTGCTTTTCTCTGAATGGCTGTTGAATAATTTGTGTTTACCAAAAGACACAACCAAAGCAAACAGACAAACAGCAAAGAAGCAAACAGCAACAACAAATGTTGCCAAAATCACATGGTTCTCAAAAAAAGGAGGAAAATGTAGACACAAAGAAGAACATTTAACTTTAGTATTTCCCATCATTGTATAGTCTCAGTTTGTGCAACCTCACGAAGGACGCTATTTATATCTTCTAGATATTTTGTCTGAGGTTAGAAAGTTGTCAGTGGTGAATATTATAGCTCTGATTATGTTTCCATGAAATATCCATAAACAGTGTCTTGGCAAAAAATACCATCATGCATTTCCTCCCAGTTGGATAATTTTTAGAAAAATGGACCACTTTGCTGAAATGGCAAGTGTAAATCTTAAGCAATATTAGTCATATCTTGCCCTAATTAAAAATTAACCAAGACTTTATTTTTTGAAATTATTATTACTAGTAGTAATTATTATTATTGTTATTATTATTATTTTATTTTTAAATTTACATCCAAGTTAGTTAGCACATAGTGCAACAATGATTTCAGGAGTAGATTCCTTAATGTCCCTTACCCATTTAGCCCATCCCCCTCCCACAACCCCTCTAGCAACCCTCTGTTCTCCATATTTAAGAGTCTCTTATGTTTTATCTCCCTCCCTGTTTTTATATTATTTTTGCTTCCTTCCCTTATGTTCATCTTTTTTTTATCTTAAATTACTTATGTGAGTGAAGTCATATGATATTTGTCTTTCTCTGTCTGACTAATTTCACTTAGCATAATACCCTCTAGTTCCATCCACATAGTTGCAAAGGGCAAGATTTTATTCTTTTTGATTGCTGAGTAATACTCCATTGTATGTTTACACCACGTCTTCTTTATCCATTCATTTGCTGATGGACATTAGGGTTCTTACCATACTTTGGCTATTGTCTATAGTGCTGCTATAAATATTGGGGTGCATGTGCCCCTTTGAAACACCACAAGCTGTATCCCTTGGATAAATACCTACTAGTGCAATTGCTGGGTTGTAGGATAGTTCTTTTTTAATTTTTTGAGGAACTTCCATACTGTGTTCCAGAGTGGCTGCTTCAGTTTTCATTCACACCAGCAGTGTGAAAGAGATCCTCTTTCTGCACATCCTCACTAATGTCTGTTGTTGCCTGAGTTGTTAATGTTAACCATTCTGACAGGTGTGAAGTGGTATCTCATTGTGGTTTTTATTTGTATTTCCCTGAGGATAAGTGATGTTGAGGATTTTTTAATGTGTCGGTTGGCCATCTGGAAGGCTTCTTCGGAGAAGTGTCTATTCATGTCTTTTTCCCATTTCTTCACTGGATTATTTGTTTTTTGGGTGTTGAGTTTGATAAGTTCTTCATAGATTTTTGGATACTAACACTTTTTCTGATATGTCATTCACAAATATATTCTAGCATTCTGTCAGTTGCCTTTCAGTTTTGCTGATTGTTTCCTTCTCTGTGCAGAAGCTTTTAATTTTTATGAGGTTCCAATAGTTCATTTTTGCTTTTTTAAAAATTTGTCCATTTCTTCCATTTTGCCCATTTTATTGGCATATAATTGCTTATAATATTCTCTTATTATTGTTTTTATTTCTGTTGTGTTGGTTGTGATCTCTCCTCTTTCCTTCTTTATTTTATTTATTTCAGTCCTTTCATTTTTCTTTTTGATCAAAGTGGCTAGTGGTTTATCAATTTTGTTAATTCTTTCAAAGAACCAGCTTCTGGTTTCATTGATCTGTTCTACTGTTTTCTTCATTTCAATAGCATTAATTTCTGCTCTAATCTCTATTATTTCCTGTCTTCTGCTGGTTTTGGGTTTTATTTACTGTTCTTTTTCCAGCTCCTTAAGGTGTAAGGGTAGATTGTATACCTGAGATCTTTCTTCCTTCTTTAGGAAGGCCAGATTGCTATATACTTTCCTCTTATGACCACCTTTGCTGCATCCCAGAGGTTTTGGGTGGTGGTGTTACCATTTTCATTGACTTCCATATACTTTTTAATTTCCTCTTTAACTGCTTGGTTAGCCCATTCATTCTTTAGTAGGATGTTCTTCAGTCTCCAAGTATTTGTTAAGTTTCCACATTTTTTCTTGTGGTTGATTTTGAGTTTCATAATGTTGTGGTTTGAAAATATACACGGTATGATCTCAATCTTTTTGTACTTGTTGAGGGCTAATTTGTGTCCGAGTATGTGGTCTATCCTGGAAACCATTCCATGTGCACTGAAGAAGAATGCATATTCTGCTGCTTTAGGATGAAATGTTCTGAAAATACCTGCTAAGTCAATCTGCTCCAGTGTGTCATTCAAAGCCATTGTTTCCTTCTTGATTTTTTAATTAGATGATCTGTCCATTGCTGTGAGTGGGGAGTTGAAGTCTCCTATTATTATGGTATTACTATCATTGAGTTTCTTTATGTTTGTGATTAACTGATTTATATATTTGGGTGCTATCACATTTGGTGCATAAATGTTTACAATTGTTTGGTCTTCTGGGTAGATAGAACCCTTGATTATTATATATCACCCTTCTGCATCTCTTGATACAGTCCTTATTTTATTTTTAAAAAATTTTTTTAAAGTTTATTTATTTTTGAGACAGAGAGAGACAGAGCATGAACGAGGGAGTGTCAGAGAGAGAGGGAGACACAGAATATGAAACAGGCTCTAGGCTCTGATCTGTCAGCACAGAGCCCGACACAGATCTTGAACTCATGGACCACAACATCATGACCTGAGCCAAAGTCAGACGCTTAACCAATTGAGCCACCCACGTGGCCCGATACAGTCTTCATTTTAAAGTCTAGATTGTCTGATATAAGTTTGGCTACTCTGGCTTTCTTTTGTTGACCATTAGCATGATAGATGGTTCTCCATCCCCTTATTTTCAATCTGAAGGTGTCTTTAGGTCTAACGTGGCTCTCTTGTAAACAGCATATTGATGGATCTTGTTTTCTTATCCATTCTGTTACCCTATGTCTTTTGATTGGAGCATTGATTCCACTGACATTTAGAGTGAGTACTGAAAGATATGAATTTATTGCCATTATCATGCTTGTAGGAGTGGAGTTTCTGGTGGTGTTCTCTGGTCCTTTCTAATCTTTGTTGCTTTGGGTATTTATTTATTTATTTCTCTCTCTATATATATTTTTTCATCTTTTCTCCCCTCAGAGAGTCCCCCTTAAAATTTCTTGCAGGGCTGGTTTAGTGGTCACAAACTCCTTTAATTTTTGTTTGTCTAATAAACTTTTTATCTCTCCTTCTATTTTGAATGACAGCCTTGCTGGGTAAAGAATTCCTGGCTGCATGTTTTCCTGATTCAGCACACTGAATATATCTTGCCATTCCTTTCTGGCTTGCCGAGTTTCTGTGGATAGGTCTGCTGCAAACCTGATCTGTCTTCCCTTGTATGTTAGGGAGATTTTCTCCTTTATGGCTTTCATGATTGTCTCCTTGCCTGAGTATTTTGTGAATTTGACTATGATATGCCTTGTTGATGGTCGGTTTTTGTTGAATCTAATCGGGGTCTTCTGTGCTTCCTGGAGTTTGATGTCTGTGTCTTTCCACAGGTTATGAAAGCTTTCCACCATGATATGTTCACATAACCCTTCTACCCCTATTTCTCTTCTTCTTCTGGGACCCTTATAATTCTGATGTTGTTCCTTTTTAATGAATCACTGATTTCCCTAATTCTTACATTGTGCACTGTTGCATTAATCTCCCTCTTTTTCTCTGCCACATTATTCTCTATAGGTTTGTCCTCTATATCGTTGATTCTTTGCTCTGTCTCGTCCATCCTTGCTACTGCTGCATCCATCCATGATTGCTGCTCAGTTATAGCATTTTTTATTTTATTCTGGCTATTTTTTACTTCTTTTGTCTCTGCAGAAAGGGATTCTAATCTATTTTCGACTCCAGCTAGTATTCTTATTATTGTGATTCTAAATTCTGGTTAAGACATCTTGCTTGTATCTGTGTTGGTTAAATCCCTGGCTGTCGTTTCTTCGTGCTCTTTCTTTTGGCATGAATTCCTTCATTTTGTCATTTTGAAGGGAGAAAAGGAATTAATGAGGTAGAAAAATTGATATTAAACAAAATTAATATTAACAAAATATTAAAATTGAAAACGAAACACACACACACACACACAGAAACACTCAAATCAAATAGATGATGCTAGATGCTAGGTGTGTTTTGGTTTGGGTGTTGAAAGTGGTTTGACAGATTAGAGAAAAAAGGGAGGGAGAAAAAAATGAAATCGTTTGAGAATTTGAAAAAAATGAATACACTGAAATAGACTAAAATGAGATGATGGGGGAAAAGATAATTTTTAAAAATATACACAAAAGTAAAGAATATAGTAGAAAAAATTAAAGAAAAATATTTTCAAAAAGAAATTAAAAATAAATATGAATTTTCCTTTTTTTGTTTTAAGAAAAAGAAACGAAAAAGAGAAAAAGAAAAAAAGAAAAAAGAAATAGCTTGAAAAATTGAAAAAGTGAATACACTGTAGTAGACTAAAATAAAATGATGGAAGTAAAATAGAATATGAAAAAAATTACATAAAAGCAAAAAATATTTTTAAAAATTAAATGATAATATTTTTAATAGATATTGAAAGTAAAAGTGAAGTTTTTCTCTTTTTGCATTCAAGAAAAAGAAAAGAAATGAAATAGAGAAAAAAAAGAGAAAAAAAATTGTTTGAAAATTTGAAAAGATGAATACCCTGAAGTAGACTAAAATAAAATTATGGAAGTAAAGTAGAATTTGAAAAAGTTTACAAAAAATCAAAAATATAGTAATAAAAGTTAAAGAAAATTTTAATAAAATTAAAAATAAAAATAATTTTTTTCTCTTTCTGTATTCAAGGAAATGAAAAGAAGTGTAAAAGAGAAAAAGAAAAAAAAGAAAGAAAATTGAATAGATGAACCTGCTAACAGATTGAAGTGGAATTGAAATTGCTTCATTTTCCCCTAGAATCCAGTGTATGTACCTCTTTATACTCCATAAATTAAGCCGGTGGTGAGACTTGTGTTCTTGAAGAGTGAAGTTGGCCCAGTTGGACGGGCCTCAGTGTAACAGCTCCGGTCTCCACTAGATGGCACTGCTAGCCTACTGGGGTGGATTGTTGTGGTGCTCATAGGTGCATATGCAAATGCGCGGGAGCAGCAAAAATGGCACCACCCAGCTACCCAGTCTTTTGTCCCAGATCAGCAATCATGCAACTATCCTCTGTCTTCAGCTCTCATCCACTCCCAGCTTTATCACTGTCTGTGACCAGGCCCCAGGCAATACCTCTCTCCCAAGTTTTGTCTCAGATGCGGCTGTTTTCCCCAGCCCCTTACTTCTGAAGGATTTCGGGTTTGACCTGTTCTGTCCCTCTGCAGGAGGGTCTCACCAAGCAATGGCCAAATGAGCAATGGCCGAATGTCGGCTGCACCCAGGAATGCTTGTTGGACCCTGTTGCTGCTGGTGCCCCAAGACTGTGGCCAGGTGCCAGCCTGTCCCAGAAAATGTTTGCAGGACAGTGTAGCAGCAGTGTTTTAGGGAGTATGGAAAATCACAACACACATCTGGCACCAGGCTTCACCCTTAAGGACCTTGTTCCAGCACCAGTGAATGTGGGCATTTTCTAGGGTCTGCTGGGACCAGGTGGCTTCAACAGTCTCTACCAAATGTCCTTCCAGCAGTGGAACTGCTTTTCTCCGTGTGTACTGAGAACCTCCCAGACCCCACTCTGTTCCTGGAGATTCGCCCTTCCCACCAGAGCATCGCCAGGTAATGAGCTGCAGATTTGTGGATTGAGCTCCCCTTGTTTAAAGTCTTAATGGAATTTAAACCCTCTCCTTTCTCCCTTTTTGGTTTAGTCACTGCAGCTGTTTCCAATTTTCCACTTTCTCTCCAGCTGCTTCTGGGGAGGGTTGCCTTTTCCATATTCTGCCCCCCTCCCCAGTCTCCGTCTTCTCTCCACCTGCAAGAGCAGTTCCCTATCTTTCACGGCTTCTCACTACCCAAGTTCAGCTCTCCATCCCCGCATATCTTCTGAATTCTGTGGTTCAGGTTGGGCAGATTGTTGTGTTAATCCTCCAATCAGCTTCCTAGGTGTGTAGGATGGTTTAGTGTTGGTCTGGCTGTATTTCATGGACGCGAGGCACAAAAAAAGCTTCCATGCTGTTCTGCCATCTTGGCTCCTCCTTACTTTGCATTTAAAAATGTATAGCTTTTTAACAGAACTAGACATAACCTTACAATTAGTATGGAACCACAAAATAAGCCAAATGGCAAAGGAATCTTGAGAAAAAAAGAGAAATAAAGGTAGCACAATTCCAGACTTCAAGGTATACTACAAGGCTGTAGTAATCAAAACATAATAGTGCTGGCACAAAAATAGACACATAGATCAATAGAACACAACAGAGAGGGCAGAAATAAACCCAAGCTTATATAATCAATTAATCTATGACAAAGGAGGCAAAAATATACAATAAGGACAAAGCATCTTTAAAGCATCTTTAACAAATGATGCTGGGAAAACTGGAAGCAATATGCAAAAGAATGAAACTGGACTACTTTCTTATACCATACACAAAAAGAAATAAAAGTAGATTAAAGGCTTAAATATGAAACATGAAACTATAAAAAAATCCTAGAAATGAACACAGTCAGTAATTTCTCTGACATTGGCCATAGCAACATTTTTCTAGGTATGTCTCCTCAGGCAAAGGAAGCAAAAGCAAAACTCAACTATCAGGACTACATAAAAATAAAAAGCTTTTTTGCAGTGAAAGAAACAATAAAATAAAAATGAAACCTATTGAACAGCAGAATATACTTGCAAGTGATATATCTGATAAGGGGTTAATATCCAACATATAGAAATAACTGTACAACTCAAAACCAAAACCAAAACCAAAAAAACCCCACAAATAATCCATTTAAACACTGGGAGGAAGACATGCGTAGACATTTCTTCAAAGACCTGCAAATGGCCAACAGACACATTAAAAGATCAACATCACTCATCATCAGGGAAATGCAAATCAAAACCACAATAAAATAACAACTCACACTTCTCAGAATGACTAAACTCAAAAAGAGAAGAAATAAGTGTTGTTGATGATGTGAAGAAAAAAAGGAACTTTCATGCACTGCTGGTGGGAATGTAAATTTATACAGCCACTATGGAAAACAGTATAGAAGTTCCTCAAAAAATTAAAAATAGAACTTCCATGTGATCCAATAATTCCACGACTAGGTATTTCCCAGAAGAAAATGAAAACATTGGGACGCCTGGATGGTCCACTTGGTTGGGCGTCCGACTTCAGCTCAGGTCATGATCTCATGGCTCGTGGGTTCGAACCCCACAACCAGCACTGTACTGACAGCTCCGAACATGGAGCCTGATTTGGATTCTGTGTCTCCCTCTCTCTCTCTGCACTCCCCACACACATGCCCTGTCTCTGTCTCTCAAAAATAAATAAAACATTACAAAATTAAAAAAAAAGAAAATGAAAACACTAATTTGAAAAGATGTATGTCTGTGTTTATTGAAGCATTATTTACAATAACAAAGATATTGAGGCGACCTTAGTATTCACCAATAGATGAACACATTTTAAAAATTAAAAAATAAATTAAATAAATAATAAATAAAAGAAATAAAAGTAAATAAAATATATATACACATACACACATACGTATATATACACATATATACCTACACACAATACACACACACACACACACACACACACACACACACACTTTCATGGAATATTATGCCACCATAATAAAGGACAGGGTCTCACCATTTATAACAACAGGGATGCCCCTAGAGGGTACTGCATTAAGTGAAATAAGTCAGATAAAGACAAATATTATTTTATTTATCTGATATGTGAAATCTGAAAAAGAAAACAAATGAATACACAAAAGGTAGAATAGACTTATAAATATAGAGACTAAATTGATAGTTGCCAAAGGGGAGGAGGTGGGGGGATGAGAAAAATAGGTGATGAAGTTTGGGGTATAAAGGATTCCAGTTATGAAATGAATAAGTCATAAATATAAATGGTACAGCAATACTTTGTAATACCTTGTAATAACGTTGTATGGTGACAAATGTTAGCTACACTTGTGGGGAACATAGTGTAATGAATAGGGAAATTGAATCACTGTATTGTGCTCCTGAAACTAATGTAACATTGTGCCTCAACTTTATTCAAATAAAAAAATACATGTATAGCTTATTATTCTTATTCAGGATGAATCTCTAATCAAACATTTTCCCTTATATTTGTAAAATTTCAACCACCATTTTAAGTAGATGAATTTAAACAATTATTCTCCAGAAAGATTCATCTGTCAGCTTTTATTGTTTATTTCTGCTGTAATCTTTATTATTTTGTTCTTCTGCTGGATTTAGGCTTTATTTGCTCTTCCTTTTATAGCTCCTTCAGGTGTAAAGTTAACTTTTGTACTTGAGATATTTTTTTTTGTTTCTTGAAGTACTATGTACTTCCCTCTTATGACTACTTTTGCTGCATCTCACAGGTTTTGTACTGTCTTGTTATCACTTTCATTTATTTCAATATATTTTTTATTTGTTCTTTAATTTTCTGGTTAGCCCATTCATTATTTAGTAGGATGTTCCTTGGCCTTTCCAAGGATCAACCTTGTGGTTGACTTCATGTTTCATAGCATTATTGTCTGAAAATATGCATGGTATGATCTCAATATTTTTGTACTTTTTGAAGGCTGATTTGTGGCCCAATATGTGATCTATTCTGGAGAATGTTCCATGTGTACTTGACAAGAATGTGTATTCTGCTGCTGTAGGATGAAATGTTCTGTATGTCTGGTAAGTCCATCTGGTCCAGTGTGTCATTCAAAGCCATTGTTTCTTTGTTGATTTTTTGCTTAGATTAAAACTGGTATTTTTAACTACCTTCTTCCAATATCCATTTTATATTCCCCTTTTCCTGGGGAAGCACTCCATATTTTCATGGTTCTTTGATTGTAGAGAACTCAAAATTATATTCTTGAATGTTCTAGGCCTTTAGGAGTCCTACCTGTGTTTTATTGTTATAGTCTTCCATTGACTTTACTCACAAGACATGATACTCTGTAAGGTATCTCCTATAATAAAGACACACTGTCTCCCAGCCCCATATACTCTTCCTTACTTGAATTGTGTATTAACAACCCAATTTCCTTTCGTAATTAGGATCCATTTTTCTCTTCATACAGTATTTTTCTTTTTGCATCTTGATTCAGAGACATAAGGAGTTGAAAGTGGCCTAGTGAAAGTCTGAAATTTCAGTTCAGTGTATCATTGTTGTGTCTTCTTCTGGAAGCATTCTTCTCTTTGGAAGTAAAATCTCTAAGTCAACCAGAAGTGCTTAAAATTTCAGGGATGGAAGGTAAATTTTTTGCTAGTGTATTACTGCAAGTAATAGTGAAAAAAGCATTTGCTTGGTAGACCTATAATCTTGGCTATGGAGGAAACTGGCAGGAAACTGAATCAGAACACCTACAGCTTCCTGGAGCACACAGTCCCAACCTTGCAATATCTTGTCACTTAGCTGGTGCTGTGATTGAGACTTCAAAATGTCATCCAACCAACTGCATTAAAATGATGGGAAATATCGTTAACAACAGTGAATTCCATGAGAATGGACTCATTGTTCTATTTAATTTTGTTGTAATGTGAGTTCCTTGCTAAGAAGCAATGCTGTGTGAAATAAAATGACAGTGTATTAGGTTTTCTGTAAGTCCAAAGATGATAGTATTGACAGAAACATTGCAAGCAGGGAGGGAAAATCCATATCCAAAGTGTCTCCTTGAGAAGTCTTTTTTACTCATCCATTAAATAAGTTGTCCAATATAACCCTGCTGCCAGCTAGCTGGCAGATCACCTCTAATAATGCTGCCATATAAAGTACTCATTAGTGGTTCCTGTTGCTTCAATATTGGGCACTCAGTGCCAGTCAGGTCAGCCTTAGTGACCGAAAACACATGTTGTTAAGCCCAGGCATAATCTCAATCCCTGCCACCATGGGCATTTTATGAGCTTATCGAGCCATGACATGTGTGGCTGGTGAAAGAAGTTGAATGGTATCCACAAAATTTGTTGTCCTATCTCTTTGATTATTAAAACCTTCCTTTTCTGAGGTCATCTTTCAGGAAATATACATATGAGACTCTAATATCTTCACATTCTTTACCTTTTAGAGAGTTATATCTAGGTATCTCTTCACCATACCTCAGTGCCACCAATTTTCCAATTATGTTTTTTTTCTGAGTCCTTGACTATTCATCAAAACCATTGACCACAGGATATGAATAGATATACAGTCATACTTCTGGCCACTTTCCCTTCTGATGAAAATGAATAACCGGGTTCACTGTTTGAGTTCTGCCCATGGATAGGGTTTAATTTTACTATAATCCTTTAGGAGATATCTCAGAAAAGTTGTATAGTGCTGCAGCTGTTCATTTTGGGTGGAGCCTACATATGCAGACCTGCGTCTGTAAACTAGACCTGAGTTTTCTCTTTAGTCAACTGGTTATAGAAAATTCTTTTTTTAAAAATAAATTTATGCACATTCTAGTTATTTAACATACAGTGTATTATAGGTTTCAGGAGTAGAACCCAGTGATTCATCACTTACATATAAGATCAAGTGCTCATCCCAACAAGTGCCTTCCTTTTTTATTTTTTTTAATTTTTTAATATGAAATTTATTGTAAAATTGGTCTCCATACAACACCCAGTGCTCATCCCAACAGGTGCCCTACTCAATGTCCATCACCCACTTTCCCCTCCTTCCCGCCCCCCATCAACCATCAGTTTATTCTCAGTTTTTAAGAGTCTCTTATGGTTTGGCTCCTTCCCTCTCTAACTTTTTTTAGAGTGCTCATCCCAACAAGTGCCCTCCTTAATGCCCATCACCCATTTAGCCAATCCCCCACTCACCAGCAACCATCAGTTTGTTGTCTGTATTTAAGAGTCTCTTCTGGCTTGCCCCCCTCTCTTTTTTTATCTTATTTTTTCTTCCCTTCCCCTATGTTCATCTATTTTGTTTCTTAAATTTCACATATGAGTAAAATAATATATTTGTCTTTCTCTGACTGACTTATTTCACTTAGCATAATACACTCTAATTCCATCCACATTGTTGCAAATGGCAAGATGTCACTATTTCTGGTTGCCAAATAATATCCCATTGTGTGTATATATATCACATCTTATTTCTCCATTTATCATCGGTGGACATTTGGGCTCTTTCTGTAATTTGGTTATTGTCCATAGTGCTGCTATAAACATTAGGGTGCATGTGCGCATTTTAATCACCATTTTTATATCCTTTTGTATACCTAGTAGTGCAAGTGCTGGGTCATTGGGTAATTCTATTTTTAATTTTTTGAGGAACCTCCATAATGTTTTCCAGAGTTGCTGCAACAGTTTGCATTCCCACCAACAGTGAAAAAGCAATTATGAAGTAATGTAGCAGGGTCATGGGTATTTAGGCCTTCCCCATGCAACTTGTGGCTTTAGGACCTGTTAGTGCTTGGTCTTTTATATACCACTTTTATTTGATAATATGATGCCTCTGTGCATGCCCAAAGTTATGGCTCAAATTTATGATTGGCAGTTTAGATTGCATGGTAACTTGGTGGTCCATGGAGCAGTATTCAGTCTTTACTAAATCCTAATAGCAAAACAAAATGTGCTTCTCAAAAGGACGGTATTTATCCACAGAAGATGACAGAGCTTTGGTTCAAATTTCAATATCATTACTGTGATTCAGCTATAGAAGCTTCCAAAAGGCTTCACATAGTGTCTCTACCTTCCACTGTCAGTTTATTCACCATCTGATCTACCGGATTGCATAACTTAAGTGGAAGAGCAGCTTGTATGGTAGTGTGAGCTTGTTGCAGAGCCTTCTCTTGTTCTGGGCCTCACTCAAAACTGGAAACTTTTTGGGTCACTCAGTAAGTGGGCTAGGGTAGCATGCTCAAATATGGAATATGTTGCCTCCAGAATTCCACAGGACAATTAGATGTATCTTTGTGTGTGTGTGTGTGGTGGTAGTAGGGACCAGATATAGCTATATATCCTTTACTTTAGAAGGACTATCTCAACATGCCCAACCCCACTAGATCCCTATGAGTTTCATTGAAGTAGAAAGCTTTAGTTATTTGTGGAATTTATTGACCACTTTCTGACATGTAAAATTCTTGCTGATATGCCTAGAGTAGTTTTTTCTTCCTACTTACCAAATCCAATCAGCATAATATCAAAGTAATGGACCAGCACGACATCCTAATCTTGTCCAAGGGAAAGGTGAACAAAGTCCTTTTGGACTAAATTATGACAGAGCTGGAGTTTCTACACCCCTGAGAAAGGGCAGTAAAGGTATATTGCTGACCTTGACAGCTGAAAGAAAACTGATTCCAGTGACCTTTACTAGCAGGTATCAAGAAAAAGCCTTTTTCTAGACCAAGAGATGCTCAAGCAAACATGGCTTTGGATCACCAAGATCCATCTCTTGTCTTCACAGACTAAACTGATGAATTAAACAGAGATGTGGTGGGAATCATTCTCCCTACATTTCTCAAGTCCTTGGTGGTGACACTAAATTCTTCAATCCTTCCAAGAATGTGATATTCCTTTTGTTTTACCATTTTTGTAGGTAGAGGCAGTTCTAGTGGCTTCCACTTGGGTTTTCCTACTCCACATGTCAAGGAACCAACGCAGAGATTCTGCCAGTTACTGAGTATGTCTATTCCAATTGTACATTCAAGAACTTGGAAAATAACCACAGGATTGGTTCAGGGACCTGTTGAACCCACTGTGAGCTAGATTTAAGCTGAAGTTTCATTGATCACCTGACTTCAGTAATTCCCTATTCTGACTGTTAGACCACAGTGACATTTTGAGTATCCTGAAATTAGTGTCGTTTCAGAGACTATGTCTACAAAGGTACAGCAATACTTTGTAATACCTTGTAATAATGTATGGTGACAAATGTTAACTACACTTGTGGTGAACATAGTGTAATGCATAGGGAAATTGAATCACTGTTTTGTGTTCCTGAAACCAATGTAATATTGTGCCTCAACTTTACTCAGATAAAGTATAAATGTATAGCTTATTATTCTTACTGAAGATGAATATCCAAACATTTTCCCTTATATATTATGAAATTTCAACCACCATTTTAAGTAGATGAATTTAAACAGTTATTCTCCAGAAAGATTCATCTGTCAGTTTTTTGTTTCTTTTAAATATAAATGTAAAATCTAAATACAAAATCAATGTAAAATTACATCTTTTGATGTCTATGTTTTTATAGAAAAGCTGATATAGTCCAAATCCTTCCACTTGAAACTAATAATAAATTTCACATTTATAACAGTGGAGATTCATGCTGTGATTTCCACCTTTACTCCTCATGTTTTTTTTTCCAGATTGTTAGGAGTTTTTGTGTTTTTTTCTATATTTATTAACATAATATTGACATATATGTAAACTATGTAAGGTATATGATGTGTTAAATATAATTAACACAATAAACTTAAATTCTCCATCCCCTTAAATAATTGTGTATATTTTGTGTATATAGTGTATATAGTGTGTATAGTGTATATAGTGATAATATTTAAGGTTAACTCTCATAAGAACTTTGAAGTATATAATGCAGTTGATTGTAGACTGTTGATTGTAGACACATGTTGTACATAGATTCCCACAACTTATTCATCTTAGAGCTGGAAGTTTATACCCTTTGACCAACCTATTCCCATTTTGCCCACCCCCCAGCTTCCAGCAACCACAATTCTACACTCTGTTTCTGCCTCTTTAGCTTTTACAGATTGCACCAAAAGTGAGAACATACATTATTTGTCTTTCTCTATTAGATACATTTTACTTAGCCTAATGTCCCAAAGGACCATTCATTTGTCACAAATGGTCAGGTTCCCTT
Organism: Acinonyx jubatus; assembly: GCF_027475565.1. Lineage (NCBI taxonomy): Eukaryota > Metazoa > Chordata > Mammalia > Carnivora > Felidae > Acinonyx > Acinonyx jubatus. The sequence continues at coordinate 62,520,073 of NC_069389.1, forward strand.
CTTCTTTGTGGATGAGCAACATGTCACTAGATAGATATAGATAGATGATAGATGATAAATGATAGATATAGAGATAGACAGATTTTGTCTATTAGTCTATGTGCCAGTTTATATGTCAGGTGTATAATGACTTGGTATTTGTATATATTGTGAGATGACCAGCACAATAAGTCTAGTAATATCCATCATTGTATATAGTTGCAATTTGCCTTTTAATGAGAACTTTTAAAATTTACTCTCCTAGTAACTTTCAAGTATGTAATGCAGTATTATTAACTATAGTCACTATGCTGTACATTACAGCACTATGACTTATTTATAACTGGATATTTGTACCTTTTGAATTCACACATTTTGCCCACCACATTCCTCTGAACAGCCACTAATATCTTCCTTATATTTATGAATTCATGTGTGTGTGTCTGTGTATGTTTATAGACTTTACATATATATGAGATCATATGGTATCTGTCTTTCTCTGACTTATTTTATGGTAGTTTTTTTTTTTCCTTTGGAGGAAACTCCATATTGCTTTCATAGTGGTGTATCAATTTACATCTACTAATTTACAGTGCACAAGATTTCCTTTTCTCCATATCCTCACTGACACTTGTTATCATTTACCTTTTCACAATAGCCATTCAAACACCTGGGAGGTAATGTCTAATTGTGGCATTGAGTCGCATTTCTCTGATAATTACTAATGTTGGGCATCTCTTCATATACCCCTTGGCCATTTATGTCTTCCTTAGGAAAGTTTTTTTTTTTTTTTAATTCTTTTCCCAATGTGTTAGTTGGATTTTTCACTTTTTTTGCTATTGAGTTGTATGAATTAATCATGTATTTTGGGTATTAATCCCTCACCATACATAAGTATTGCAACTATTTTCTCACATTCTGTAGGTTCCTTTTGACTTTATTGGCTATTTATTTTGCTGTGTGGAATGTTTTATTTTATTTTATTAAGTTTTTAATGTGAATTCCAGTATAGTTAACATACAGTGTTATATTATTTTCAGGTGTACAATATAGTGATTTAACAATTTTATACATTGCTCAGTGCTCACTGTGATAACTATACTCTTTAATCTCCATTACTTATTTAACCCATCCACCCATCAACCCTTTGGTAACCATCAGTTTGTTCTCTGTAGTTAGCAGTCTGTTTCCTGGTTTGTCTTTCTTTTTTAATTTGTTAATTTGTCTTGGTTCTTAAATTCCACATGAATGAAATAATATTGTGTTTGTCTTTCTCTGACTTTTTTGCTTATCATTATACTCTCCAGCTCTATCCATGTTGTTACAAATGGAAAGATTTTATCCTTTTTATGGCTAAATAATATTCCATTGTGTGTGTGCATGTGTGTGTGTATCACATCTTCTTTATCCATTTTTATGTCTATGGACACTTGGGCTTCTTTCATAATTTGGCTATTGTAAATAATGCTGCTGTAAATATACAGGTTCATATAACTTTTTGAATTAGTGCTTTTCTATTATTTGGGTAAATACCCAGTAGTGCCATTACTAGATAGTAGAGTAGTTTTATTTTTAAATTTTTGAGAACTTCCACATTGTTTTCCATGGTGGCTTATGCAGAGTGTTTTTCGTTTAATGTAGTCCCAACGTTCATTTTTGCTTTTGTTGCTTATGGATTTAGTGTCATATCCATAAAATCATTGCCAGGACTAAGATCAAGGAGTTTATTTCCTGTGTTTCTTCTATTTATGTGGTTGGAGGTCTTACATTTCATAGTTTAATCCATTTCAATTCAATTGTTCTTGTGAGTGATATGAGGTCAAATTTCACTCTTTTCCATGTGAATATCCAATTTTCCCTTCACCATTTATTGAAGAGACACTCTTCTTCGGCATGTTTTCTTGGCCATGTCCACGAATACTAGTTGACTGTAGATACATAGGTTTATTTCGTGGCTTTTAACTTGGCCCAATTGTTTATGTGTCAGTTTAAATGCATGTACCATATTATTTTGATTAACATTGTTTGAAAATGGCAACTCTGATGGCTCCTGCTTTGTTCTATCTAAGGAGTATTGTGAATTTGAGAATATTTTTGTGGTTCCATATGAAATTTTGGAAATTTTTTTTCTATTTTTGTAAAAAATGACATTGGAATTTTGATAGACATAGAAATGAATATAAAATGATTTTGCTAACTATGGGTGTTTTAATATATTTAATACTATTAATACTTATGACCCATGGACATGGGATATATTTCCATTTGTGTCTTTTTCAATTAATGTCATCAAAGATTTAGTATATAGATTTTAAAACTCCTTGATTAAATTTATTCCTAAGTATTTAATATTTTATTTTATTATTTTTTATTATGAAATTTATTGATAAATTTGTTTCCATACAATTCCCAGTGCTCCTACCAACAGGTACCCTCCTCAATGCCCATCACCCACCCTACCTTCTATCCCACTCCTCCTCAACCCTCAGTTTATTCTCAGGTTTTAAGAGTCTCTTACGGTTTGGCTCTCTCCCTCTCTAACTTTTTTTTTTTCCTTCCTGTCCCTCATGGCCTTCTGTTAAGTTCCTCAGGATCCACATAAGAGTGAAAATATATGGTATCAGTCTTTCTCCGTATGCCTTATTTCACTTAGCAAAACACTCTCCGGTTCCATCCACATTGCTACAAAAGGTCATATTTCATTCTTTCTCACTGACAAGTAGTATTCCATTGTGTATATAAACCACAATTTCGTTTTTTTCATTTTTTTTAATTTTTCAATATATGAAATTTATTGTCAAATTGGTTTCCATACAACACCCAGTGCTCATCCCAAAAGGTGCCCTCCTCAATACCCATCACCCATCCTCCCCTCCTTCCCACGCCCCATCAACCCTCAGTTTGTTCTCAGTTTCTAAGAGTCTCTTATGCTTTGGCTCTCTCCCACTCTAACCTCTTTTTTTCCCCTTCCCCACCCCCATGGGTTTCTATTAAGTTTCTCAGGATCCACATAAGAGTGAAAACATATGGTATCTGTCTTTCTCTGTGTGGCTTATTTCACTTAGCATCACACTCTCCAGTTCCATCCACGTTGCCACAAAGGGCCATATTTCATTCTTTCTCCTTGCCATGTAGTACTCCATTGTGTATATAAACCACAATTTCTTTATCCATTCATCAGTTGATGGACATTTAGGCTCTTTCCATAATTTGGCTATTGTTGAGAGTGCTGCTATAAACATTGGGGTACAAGTGCCCCTATGCATCAGTACTCCTGTATCCCTTGGGTAAATTCCTAGCAGTGCTATTGCTGGGTCATAGGGTAGGTCTATTTTTAATTGTTTGAGGAAAATCCACACTGTTGTCCAGAGTGGCTGCACCAATTTGCATGCCCACCAACAGTGCAAGAGGGTTCCCGTTTCTCCACATCCACTCCAGCATCTATAGTATCCTGATTTGTTCTTTTTGGCCACTCTGACTGGCATGAGGTGATATCTGAGTGTGGTTTTGATTTGTATTTCCCTGATGAGGAGTGATGTTGAGCATCTTTTCATGTGCCTGTTGGCCATCCGAATGTCTTCTTTAGAGAAATGTCTATTCATGTTTTCTGCCCATTTCTTCACTGGGTTATTTGATTTTCGGGTGTGGAGTTTGGTGAGCTCTTTATAGATTTTGGATACTAGCCCTTTGTCCGATATGTCATTTGCAAATATCTTTTCCCATTCCGTTGGTTGCCTTTTAGTTTTGTTGGTTATTTCCTTTGCTGTGCAGAAGCTTTTTATCTTCATAAGGTCCCAGTAATTCATTTTTGCTTTTAATTCCCTTGCCTTTGGGGATGTGTCAAGTAAGAGATTGCTACGGCTGAGGTCAGAGAGGTCTTTTCCTTCTTTCTCCTCTAGGGTTTTGATGGTTGCCTGTCTCATATTCAGGTCCTTTATCCATTTTGAGTTTATTTTTGTGAATGGTGTGAGAAAGTGGTCTAGATTCATTCTTATTCATGTTTCTGTCTGGTTCTCCCAGCATCATTTGTTAAAGAGGCTGTCTTTTTTCCATTGGGTATTCTTTGCTGCTTTGTCAAAGATTAGTTGGCCATACATTTGTGGGTCCAATTCTGGGGTTTCTATTCTATTCCATTGGTGTATGTGTCTGTGTTTGTGCCAATACCGTACTGTCTGGGTGATTACAGCTTTGTAGTAGAGGCTAAAGTCTGGGATTGTCATGCCTCCTGCTTTGGTCTTTTGCTTCAATATTATTTTGGCTATTTTGGGTCTTTTGTGGTTCCATATGAATTTTAGGATTGCTTATTCTAGCTTTGAGAAGAGTGCTGGTGCAATTTTGATTGGGATTGCATTGAATGTGTAGATAGCTTTGGGTACTATTGACATTTTAACAATATTTATTCTTCCCATCCATGAGCAAGGAATGTTTTCCATTTCTTTATATCTTCTTCAATTACCTTTATAAGCTTTCTATAGTTTTCAGCATACAGACCTTCTACATCTTTGGTTAGGTTTATTCCTAGGTATTTTATTATTCTTGATGCAATTGTGAATGAGATAAGTGTCTTTATTTGTCTTTCTGTTGCTTCGTTATTGGTGTATAAGAATGCAACTGATTTCCGTACATTAATTTTGTATCCTGCAACTTTGCTGAATTCATGTATCAGTTCTACCAGACTTTTGGTGGGGTGTATCGGGTTTCGCATGTACAATGTCATGTCATCTGCAAAAAGTGAAAGCTTGATTTCACCTTTGCCAGTTTTGATGCCTTTGATTTCCTTTTGTTGTCTGATTGCTGATGCTAGCACTTCCAACACTATGTTACACAACAACGGTGAGAGTGGACATCCCAGTGACGTTCCTGATCTCAGGGGGAAAGCTCCCAGTTTTTCCCCATTGAGGATGATATTAGCTGTGGGCTTTTCAAAATAGCTTTGATGATGTTTAAGTATGTTCCTTCTATCCTGACTTAATCGAGCGTTTTTATTAAGAAACGATGCTGAATTTTGTCCAATGCTTTTTCTGCATCAATTGACAGGATCATATGGTTCCTATCTTTTCTTTTGTTAATGTGATATATCAATGTGATGATTGATTTGTGAATGTTGAACCAGCCCTACATCCCAGGAATGAATCCAACTTGATCATGTTGAATAATTCTCTTTATATGCTGTTGAATTTGTTTTCCTATTATCTTGTTGAGAATTTTTGCATCCATATTCATCAGGGATATTGGCTTGTAGCTCTCTATTTTGGCTGGTCTCTGTCTGGTTTGGGAATCAAAGTACTGCTGGCTTCTTAGAGTGAGTCTGGAAGTTTTCTTTCTATTTCTATTTTTTGGAACAGCTTGAGAAGATTAGGTATTATCTCTGCTTTAAATGTCAATACAATTCCCCAGGGAACCCATGTGGTCCTGTACAGTTATTTGTTGGGAGATTTTTGTAATTGATTCAATTTCTTCCCTAGTTATGGGTCTGATCAAGTTTTCTATTTCTTCCTGTGTGACTTTTGGAGGTGTGTGGGTGCTTAGGAATTTGTCTATTACTTCGAGGTTGTCCAGTTTGTTGGCATATAATTTTTCCTAGTGTTCCCTGATAATTTCTTGTATTTCTGAGGGATTAGTTGTCATAATTGCATTTTCATTCGTGATTTTATCTATTAGGGTCATCTCCCTTTTCTTTTTGAGAAGCCTGGCTAGAGGTTTACCAATTTTGTTTATTTTTTCAAAAAACCCACTCTTGGTTTTGTTGATGTGCTCTACAGTTTTTTAGATTCTGTATTATCTATTTGTGCTCTGATCTTTATTATTTATCTTCTGCTGGGTTTGGGATGCCTTTGCTGTTCTGCTTCTATTTCCTTTAGGTGTGCTGTTAGATTTTGTATTTGGGATTTTTCTTGTTTCTTGAGATAGGCCTGGATTGCAATGTATTTTCCTCTCAGGACTGCCTTTGCTGCATCCCAAAGCTTTTGGATTATTGTCTTTCCATTTACATTTTTTTCCATATATTTTTAAATTTCTTCTCTAATTGCCTGGTTGACCCATTCATTCTTTAGTAGGGTGTTCTTTAACCTCCATGCTTTTGGAGATTTTCCAGACTTTTTCTTGTGGTTGATTTCAAGTTTCATATCATTGTGGCCTGAACATGTGCATGTTATGATCTCAATTCTTTTATATTTTTTGAAGTGGTGTTTTGTCACCTAGTATGTCATCTGTCTTGTAGAATGTTCCATGTGCACTCAAGAAGAAAGTATATTCTGTTGCTTTGGGATGCAGAGTTCTAAATATATCAGTCCACCTGATTCAATGAATCATTCAGGGCCCTTGTTTTTTTATTGTTCCTGTGTCTAGATGTTCTATCCATTGCTTTAAGTGGAGTATAAAATGCAATTAATGCAATTACCACATTCTTATCAATAAGTTTGCTTATGTTTGTGATTAATTATTTAAAAAAAATTAACGTTTATTTTTTTGAGACAGAGAGAGATGGAACATGAACAGGGAAAGTTCAGAGAGAGAGGGAGAGAGTCTGAAACAAGCCTCAGGCTCTGAGCTGTCAGCACAGAGCCAGACACGGGGCTCAAACTCACAGACTGCGAGATCATGACCTGAACCTTAGTGGCACACTTAACAGACTGAGTCACCCAGGCGCCCCTAATTGTTTTATATATTTGGAGGCTCCCATATTCAGTTCATAGACATTTATAATTGTTAGCTCTTCCTGATGGATAAACCCTGTAAGTATTATATAATGTCCTTCTTCACCTCTTGTTACAGGCTATAATTTAAAGTCTAGTTTATCTGATATAAGTATGGCTACTCTAGCTTTCATTTGACTTTCAGCAGCATGATAGATAGCTCCTCATCCTCTCACTTTCAATCTGAAGGTGTCCTATGGTCTAAAATGTGTCTCTTGTAGACAGAAAATATATGGGTCTTGTTTTTTTTTTTTATCCATTCTGATACCCTATGTCTTTTGGTTGGAGCATTTAGTCCATTTACATTCAGTGTTTTTATTGAAAGATATGGGTTTAGAGTCATTGTGAGGTCTGTAGGTTTCCTGGTTGTAGTGATGTCTCTGGTACCTTGTGGTCCTTGAAACATTTTATTCACAGAATCCCCTTTAAGATCTCTTGTAGGGCTGGTTTAGTGGTCATGAATTCCTTCAGTTTCTGTTTGTTTGCAAAAACCTTTATCTCTCCTTCTATTCTGAATGACAAACTTGCTAGATAAAGGATTCTCAGTTGCATATTTTTTCTGCTCATCACATTGAAGATTTCCTGCCATTCTTTTCTGGCTTGCCAAGTTTCAGTAGATAGGTCTGCTACTACTCTTATGGGTCTACCTTTATAAGTTAGAGCCTGTTTATCCCTAGCTGCTTTCAGAATTTTCTCTTTATCCTTGTATTTTGCCAGTTTCACTATGATATGTCGTGCAGAAGATCGATTAGAGTTACGTCTGAAGGGAGTTCTCTGAGCCTCTTGGATTTCAATGCGTTTTACATTCCCTAGAGCAGGGAAGTTCTCAGCTATGATTTGTTCAAATACACCTTCAGCCCCTTTCTCTCTCTTCTTATTCTTCTGGAATTCCTATGATATGGATATTGTTCTGTTTGATTGCATCACTTAGTTCTCTAATTCTCCCCTCATACTTCTGGAGTTTTTTATCTCTCTTTTTCTCAGCTTCCTCTTTTTCCATAATTTTATTTTCTAATTCACCTATTCTCTACTCTTCCTCTTCAATCCGTTCTATGTTCACCTCCGTTTTATTTTGCACCTCGTTTGTAGCGTTTTTTTTATGTCCTCATGACTATTTTTTTAGTTCCTTGATCTCTGTAGCCATAGATTCTCTGCTGTTCTCTATGCTTTTTTCAAGCCCAGCGATTAATTTTTTGGCTACTATTCTAAATTCTTGTTCCATTATATTGCTTAAGTCGGTTTTGATCAATTTGTTAGCTTTCACTACTTCCTGGAGTTTCTTTTATGGAGAATTCTTCTGTTTTGTCATTTTGGGTAGTCCCTGGGGTGGCTCCAAACTGCAGGGCACTTCCCCTGTGCTGTCTGGAGTAAGTTGTGTTGGTGGGCGGGGCTGCAGTCAGACTGGTGTGTACCTTATCTTCCTCTCTCCCAGGGGCAAGATTCACTGTGGAGTGGTGTGGTCTCTGTCTGGGCTACTTGCACACTTCCAGGCTTGTGTTGCTGCTTTGATGGCATCTGACACATTAGAGGGGGTGGATCTGCAAGGTGCACAGGGGCGGGAGAGGAGCCTTAGCTCACTTTGCCATTGGTGGTCCCCTGAGGGAGGGGCCCTGCAGTACCAGGAGGGAGACCGACCCATAGGAGAGATGGATCCACAGAAGCACAGTGTTGGGTGTTTGTGCCATGCAAACAAGTTTGGTAACGGGAACTGGTTCCCTTTGGTATTTCGGCTGGAGGATGGGAGAGGGAAATGGCAGTTGCCAGTGCCTTTGTCCCGTATCGAGCTGAGCTCTGCCTTCTGGGGCTCAACAACTCTCCCTCCTGGTGTCCTCTCACCGTCCTCACTCTCCAAAAGCAGAGCTGTTGACTTTTAACTTTCCAGTTGTTAAGTCCTTCTGGCTGTCAGAACTCATGGAATCGAGCCCCTCTGCTTTTGCATGCCAGACTTAGGGGGCTCTGCCTTGCTGAATGGGCTGCCCCTCCACTGCCCTGGCTCCCTCAGCCAGTCTTTGTAGCATGCACCACCTCTTCGCCCTTCCTACCCTCTTCCGTGGGCCTCTTTTCTACCCTTGGCTCCAGGGAGTCCGTTCTGCTAGTCTTCTGGTGGTTTTCTGGGTTATTTAGGCAGATGTGGGTACAATCTAAGTGATCAGCAGGACAAGGTGAGCCCAGTGTCCTCATACGCCACCATCTTATATTCAATTCTCTATATCAAGTATTCCATAATTTAATGCTATTGTAAATGAGATTGTTTTCTTTATTTCTATTTCTGATTTGTTCTTAATATCTAGAAATGAAACTAATTTTGTATGTTTATTTGCATGCTACAGCTTTACTGAGTTTCTTGATTAGTTCTAACATTTTTTTTTGGAATCCTTAGGATTTTCTATACATAAGATCTTATCATCTACAATTTTCATTTCTTCTCCAATTAGATGCTATTTATTTATTTATTTGTTTACTTATTAAATTTCTGATTGCTCTAGCTAAGACTTCCAGTGCTAAGATGATCAGGGATAATGAGAGTGGCCACCCTTGTCTTGTTGCTAATCTTAGAAGCAAAGCTTCAGTCTTTCACAACTTAGTATTATTTTACCTATGGGTTTTTCATATATGGTGAGCTACTTTCCTTATTTCATGGTATTTGAGGTACATTCCCACCATAAGAATTTATTGAGAGTTTTTTTTTAAATCATGAACAGATGTTGAATTTTATCAGGTAACATTTCTGTATCAATTTGAAATCATCATATTTTTTTCATTCTGTTAATGTAATATATCAGATTTATTGCTTTGTGTATGTTGAATCATACTTGTGTATGTGGAATCATACTTGCGTTCCAGGAATAAATTCCACTTTATCATGGTGTATGATCCTTTTAATGTGCTGTTGATTTCAGTTTGCTAGTATATGGTTGAGAATTTTTGGAACCATTTTCATCAGGTATATTGGCCTATACTTTTTAGAATCCTTATCTCGCTTTGATATCAGATAATGCTTGCCTCATACAATGAGTTTGGGAGTGTTCCCTCTCTTTCACTTTTTTGGAAGAGTTTTAGAAGGATTGTTATTAATTCTATTTTACATGTTTTGTGGAATTCACCCATGAAACCATATAGTCCAGGTTTTTTCTGTGTTGGCAGGTTATTGATTAAAGATTCTATCATCTTACTTGTTATTGTTATGTTTAGATTTTCTATTTCCTTAAGATTCTATCTTGTAGGTTGCATTTATGTAGGAATTTATTCACTTCTTTTAGGTGGTGCAATTTGTTGGTGTATTCATTGTAGTCTTTTATGAGTCTTTGTATGTGTGTGGTGTCAATTTAATTTCTGATTATATCTATTTGGGTCTTCAATCTTTTTCCTTATTTATTCTACCTAAAATGTCATCAGTTTTGTTTCTTTACAAAAAACACTCTTAGTTTCTTCTATTTATCTTGTATTGGGTTTTTGTGGATTTTTTTTACCTCTATTTCATTTATTGTACTCTCATCTTTGTTACTTCCTTCTGCTAACTTTTATGTTTCTTTGATTATTCATGATCCTGTTGCCTTGTGTTGGTGTCTGTTATTTGAGGGTGTAGGCACTTCTCCCAGTCTTTATAGACTGGCCTTGACAGACAAAATTCTTCACCAGTCAGCCTGTCCAGAGATTCTAATTGGGCTATTTGGTGGTGTCCATGGTTGGCCTTGCTACTTGTGTCTTTAAGCCTGCAAGTCTGGTGTCTGGATCAGCAGATATTCAGAGTGGGTATTTGGGTACATGGGAATGAGTCTGGTGTCTAGGCCTAAGGGGTATGGCTGAAGTCTAGATTCAGTGAGGACAGGCCCTGATCTTCAGTCTGTTGTGATGGGCATGGACCCTGTTTCTGTGTGGCTGATGCTGGATCCTGGGTCCACAGGAGTCAATTACATGTTGAGGACCATCAATTACATGGAGTGAGCCCAGTGTCTGAGTCTGCAGGGTATATTACTGGAATGGGTTTATGGGGGGTTATTGTGAGCCTGAACTATAGGATACACCCTAGGTCATGGGAGCTGCCTAGCACTTGGCTATGGCAGAAGACTGGGCTTACAGGAGCCTGTTGAAAGCCTGGGCCACAGGACCTGCCTAGGGCTTCATGAAATATCAGGAACTGGGATGGATCAGAGACCTGGGTTTTCTAAACCCCACAAGGAACTTGGTACCAGGGAATCTTCCTGGGGCTGTGGGAGCTAAGTGATGCCAGTGGTGTTTCCTGTTGCTTGGTTCAGTTGGAAGCTTGAGTTTGTGGGGGCTTTCTGGGACTCTGTGGTCAAGAAAACTATCAGGAACTGTGGAGGATGCCTGAGGTCACTGAAGCCAGCTGGTATTGAAGACAGCCAGGGGCCTTAGGTTCATAGTAGCCTGCCAGGAGCCTGTTGCCATGAAAATTTGTTGGGATTACTGGAGCTGGCAGACATCATGGAAACTATGGGCTTGGATTTTTAGGATATCACTGGGTGCCAAGTGTCAAAGATGCTGCCTAAGGTTGCAGGAGTTGCCTGAGGCTGAAGAAGTCAGCAGACAGTGGAGTGAGCTGGAAGCTTGGTTTTGTAGACACATTCAGGGAACCACCTGAGACTGAAGGAATTGGCCTGGTACTGTGGCATCCATGGTGAAGTTGGACATCACTTCACTCTCCTTCCCCCATGGAGTGTCTCTCTCTTCACTGGCCTGCCAAGGGTCTTGGTGGAAGTGTGGGGCAAGTAGTGTGAATCTACCATTCCTACTTTCCTCAATGTGTCTTTTCTTTTTTTATGTTTATTTATTTGATTTTAAGAGGGAGAGAGAGAACATAAGCATGGAGGAAGCAGAGAGAGAAAGGGAGAGAGGATCTGAAACAGGCTCTGTGCGGACACCACAGTCTCTCTCAAGCTGTGAGATCATGAACTGAACCAAAGTTGGACGCTTAATGGACTGAGCCACCCAGGCACCCCTCAATGTGTCTTTTATTAGCTCTGTGCTTCATTCAGGTATTGTAATATCTCACTGGAATCATTGGTCCTTGTGAATGTATTATCATCCGTGAATAATTATTCAAATTGATGTTTCTAGAGAGAGACAGATGCTAGAAATCCCTGTAACCATTTTGCTGACATCACTTCCTTGTATGCATTTCTAATTTAATTTCGTTGTGGTCAGAAAATATACTTTATGTGATATCAATCATTTTAAAATTTTTGAGGGTTGTATGTTTTAATATATGTTCTATCTTGATGAACATTCCATGTTTATTTACAAAGAATATATATTCTGCTGTCATTAAGTGGATTATTCAATTATTTTTATTTGATTTAGTTGGTTTATAGTGTTGAATATTATTTTTGATCTTCTGCCATGTTGTTTTATCCATTATTGAAAATAAGCTTTTGAGGTCTCCAACTGTTATTGTTGAATTGTCTATTTCTCTTTTGACCTCTGTCAGTTTCATCTCACGTATTTCAGAGCTGTATTTTTAGGTGCATATATGCTTTTAATTCCTATGTTTCACTGATTAAATTACTTTTTAAATGGTATATAATAGGGGCGCCTGGGTGGCTCAGTCGGTTAAGCGTCCGACTTCAGCTCAGGTCATGATCTCGCGGTCCGTGAGTTCGAGCCCCGCGTCGGGCTCTGGGCTGATGGCTCAGAGCCTGGAGCCTGCTTCCTATTCTGTGTCTCCCTCTCTCTCTGCCCCTCCCCCGTTCATGCTCTGTCTCTCTCTGTCTCAAAAATAAATGAACATTTAAAAAAAATAAAAATAAATAAATAAATGGTATATAATATAATTTATCTTTAATAGCAATTGATACCTAAAATCTATTTTTTCTGATATTAGTAGAGCCTTTCCAGCTCCCTTTTAATTAGTGTTTGCATCTTAACTTCCTTTTACTTTCAACGCGTTTGTGTCTTTGAATCTAGTGTGTACCTCTGTAGATAGAATATGTTTGTATATAATTGTTTATTTTAATTCACTCTACCATCTTTTGTTATTAAAGTGTTTAATCAATTTATATTTAATGTATATAATGCGATTATGGATCTACTAATTTTGCTGTTTGTTTTTTTAAAGTCTTTTGACTTTTAATCATCCATTTCTTTCTTTATCTGTGTTACATAGACAACTTATTGAATACCATTTCAATTCCTTTGCTGTTTAATTCACTTCAGTTTTAGATTTATTTTTGTAGTGGTTTCCTTGCAGATTTCAGCTAACAACTTACCTTAAAACAATTTAGTACATGTCAATTTTATTTCAGTAGTATATAAAAACCTTGTTTCAGTATATCCCCATTCCCTTCTTGTGTTCAATCATTGTCCTACATGTTATATCTTTATACATTATAAACTTACCAACAGAGTTTTGTAATTATTGGTAATAGATGTTTTATGCAATTTTCCTTTAAATCATAGAGTAGAAGAAAAGTCCTATAAAGAAATACATGTTTATGCTCTCTTTTATATTTATATATTTATTTAACTGTAATGGTGGTCTTTGCTTCTTCCTTTGTGATCCAGTTACTGTCTTATTTCATTTAAGTTAATCTGAAAAAGCTCTTTTTAGCACTTTTTTATAGAATACTAGTATTTAAATTAATGATTTCTATTAGGTTTTTATTTAGAATTGTCTTGTTTTCCTTCATTTTGAAAGACAGTTTTTCTGGATATATTACTGTTTAGGTTATTCTTTCTTCAGTTTTTTTTTAAGTTTTTAAAAATGTTTAATGGAACCAGTAAGGCATATAAATAATGTTTTGGAAGACATTAAGACCTACTTTCTCTTACCAAAGAAAATGGCACATGTTTTATCAAAATTTGTCAATTGAGAGTAAAAAGTACTGAGATTAAGCATCAGAGCACTAATTAAAACAAAAACAACCAAAATTTTTAAAAATGTTATTCAATTCAAAAGGAGGAACTAGAACTAAAGCATAAAGAGAATATTAAATAAGTATTCCTCAATCTCAAAATCCTTTAGGAAGAGGAGTTATGGCTACTTGTGAACAATGGTTCCCACCACCAAACCCCAATTCCAGGATCCAAATTTTCAACAATAGAAAAAACAAAGATAACTCCAAATGAATTTCTGAGCATATTCCAAAGAGAAGCTTGAAAGTCTTCATAATAAACAGGCTGTCTGTTTCACATAAAGTGACAGATTGCTATAATTCTTCCAACTATCATATTCAAACAAACAAACAAAAAGATCCACTTTTGCAAAACTTTAGAAATACCTCACTTTCATTCCTACTTTTAGTATGGAATTAACTTTTTAAAATAAAGGTTTTATCTGTAATGAATACAGAACTCCAGCTCATACATTTCTAATATTCCATTCACCACCCAACCAGTCAATTAATAATATGGTTAATTTAGCAAAGTTTCTTTGCAGGACAATATCATTAAATAGCTGAAGGAATTATGAACTTTAACAAACTGCTGTGAGTAATTTATGGAAAAAACCCTTACACTGATTTGCAATGGTCTTTTAATGGGAAAAATAGGAAGTAACTGAAATTATACTATTACAAGTTTCCAAGGAAACATTTTCACTGTTTTAGGTACTGATAGGCAGACATGGTCTCTGCACTAATGATGAAACATGCTCCAAAACATTGTAGCCATAACAGATCTTCTATGTACTGAAAAAAGGAATCTGCTCAGAACCTTTATTTAGGTCTACCTAACAACTAGAGAACCTCTATACAATTCCAATTTTTGCAGAATGAGATTCCAAAGTGCATTTGTTAGGAGAGGGAATGAAGGGTTGGGTGTTACTGTTTAAGTTGTAATCACATTATTAGCAGATGCAAAACCTTTATCTTCCACATTCCAAGGGAAACTGAAAAAAGCAGGGCATCTATGAAAAAATGTAGAACTGGACATGAAAGAATAGAATACATACCCCCCCCCCCACCTCTAGCTCCATCTTACTAATACTGAACCAAAAAGGAAATCCATTCTCAAAGTTCATGACCTCTCTACTTTAGGTCATTCTTGAATGCAGTCTGCATGTTTACATTTACCATAAGGTGTAGTATCCTGATTAGGAAGTGGTACTTGTCTTAAAACTGAGCACTTTAAGCCTACAGAGTTAATCTGGGGGAAATTTAATAATATTGCTACTTTTAGAACCCTAACACACACAAAAGTAATACAATAAAGTTCTGTGTACTGATTAAATATTAAGTATTAATTGTATGACCATCATAGCATTTCTTTACATCATCACACAATCACCAGAAATAGAAACTTCTTGGAAAACTAAAAACAGGGCACAATTCAATCATTAGAAATTTCACCCTGTGACTATATAGAAACCAGGTGCATGGTACAGTGCTGCCGCAAAAAATGGAAGCCTGCAGATTTGACAAGGAAGCCAAATCATGGGTTTAAGTCAATTTAAGGAACCTGGTGATACTGTTGAAACAAAATAATAACACAGCAGAAAATAAACAAAGGCATTATGTAACCAAATAAACACATCTGATATTCCATTTTCCTTTGAAAATAAATATAAAGTCACTGTTAACCTTGGAATGGATATATGGTTGCCTATGATGATCTTGCTAATGACTACACAGTATCAGATGTCCTCTGCTAGGATTATAGTTTTTTTTAAGTTTATTTCTTTATTTTGAGAGACATGATGAATGAGGAGTAGTGAGAGAGGGAAAGAGAAAGAATACCAAGCAGGCTCCACATTGTCAGTGCAGAGCCTGTTGTGGGGCTTGAACCCACTAATAGATCATGACCTGCACCAAAACCAAGAGTCACATGCTTAACCAACTGAGCCAACCAGGTGCCCCTAGCTTTATAGTTCTAAGAAATCCATAGTTACCAGTTATCATAGTTAGTGTAAATATCTAGAACTTCCTTTTATGACAACCACTATAGAATACACTTGTCTTTAACAGTGAACAAGGGAAAATGGCCTCATGTTTCCTTTGCAATAATAGTATATGTTGGGGATCAAGTGGCCTTCAAGCTTGAAGGTGGGTGTGAAAATGTTTGCAGTTTAGATCATTCTGTTGTGTTTGTGAGTTGGCGAGTCTTACTAACAGCACCACACTGGGCTAAGTTATGCCTTTCAGTTCCACCATTGTCCAAATGGAGAGCCATTTCTTCTGATATGAAAGTGTTCAAATTGAGATCATGTAGTCCATTTGACCAGCATTCCATCCACTGCTCCATGTGTAAGAGATCCAGGGGTACCTGAACACATGTTTATACTAGCCATTGTACCACTAAGACCATGCAGAGCTAAAGCTTCCCAGAAGGGTTACTAATCAGCCTCTACAGATGAGCTAGTTTCCATTGAAGTAGCTCAGTTAGAGGAAACTACAGTAAGTCTTTGGGGAGATCTAGAGTTTCATAGTGGAGGAAATTTTTCACACAGGAAGCTGATCAAATTTTCTCTAAGAATAGTTCTTCTGCACTCTTTAACCCAAACCAACACATTGCATCACTGATGGCCACTCTGAATTCCAATATCAAAACTCCACTGATTGGTATCCACGCTTTACTTGTAGAGGATGGTGATGGCAGTGGTTGTATTTTGGAAGGAATCTAGAGAGAAAGTCCTGGCTGATGACACACTTGGTCAGAAAAAGTGAGAGAGGTAGGAGAATTATGAGAAGGAGGGGAGAAAGAGAGAGAGAGAGAGAGATTTGGGTGTCAATGACTCCAAATGGTCACATTATGTTTCACCTCGAATGGCCACATTAGGTTTCACCATTTTGTTGCAGGGTTTCAGGATCCCACACTCAGTGTGAAGATTCCAGGAAGGGGGTTGCGTAGGAATGATGGGGGTCTTGGGGCCCAGAGGCGCAGCCCTGGCTGAACAGAGGGCTGGGGAGATGTCCCCTCCCAACCCTACACCAAGGCTGGCTCGGGGCACAATGGGCCTGCCTCCCAGCCTTCCTTCCTCATTTTGTGACGGGCTGTTTCTTTATTCTTGACATAAATTATTTATATTGTTATTTCCTTTCTGTTTGAAGAACTTTAATTAGCAATTATTTTAGAGCATGTAAACCTTGTTACCATCACCTGGTTATTCCCAAAGGATTTTTTTTTTTTTTTGGTCTCCACAATTACAGATTAGAAATCTCCTGTCATTTGAATCATTGTTTTTCTATGGATAATGTATCATTTATCTCTGTTTTATTTTTCTTTGTGAGATTTTTAGTCTTTAGATTTCTGAAGGTTAATTATGACATGTCTTTATGTGCATTTAATTGCATTAACCCATTTAGGGTAAACTCGGTTCTTGAATTAGTAGCTTTATATATTGTACAAAATTTGGGAAATTTTCAGCAATTTTTCAGAAATCTTTTTTCACCTGTGGGATTCCACAATGACTAGTCTAGGATATATAGGAGACAACACACACACACACATGCACACACACACACACACACACACAGAGATTCAATGTCATGTTGTTCCCTAAGTCTTGAGATCTCTAGCCAGTCTTTTTTATTCTCTCCACATTTTAGAGTCTTCTGACATTTGTTTTATGTGTTTTATTCAGGAATTTAGTCATACTTATCAAGAATAATGGGATGGAGTAGATTCATTCCATATCATATGGAATCAGAAGTTTTCAGAACAGTGTTAAAAGTAGGTTTACCTGGTGTAATTTGGGTAGAAGATGGATGGGGATGCTGACTGCCAATTTCTAACAGTTTTATTTTTTATCTTGCACCTAGAATTCTATCACCTCCTTAATTTAATAAACAAATGTATTTTAATATCTAATGTTTGCTAGGAACTGTTCTATTTCTCTTGATGTACACTTGGTCAAGAAAATTCAATATATGTCTCAGTATGTAATATCTAGTGCATGATCCATTTGATAAGGGAAGTACAGGATCTTATAAAAGCACAGAGAAGTGCCTAAATCAGACTTATAGAGAATTCAAGAAAAGGTTTACAGAAGATAATTCTAAACTAGAAGCTAAAGGAAAGTTAGTTACATGAAAAGTGGGAAAAGAAAAGCCCAAGAGCATAAGCCATTTATGCAAATTCATCAGTATAACAGAATGCATCACACCTTCATGGAAATGTGAATACTTCAGCATGGTTGGAGTAGAGAATTGTGGTGAAGTGTAGAGCTATAGAAATGAGGTTGGAAAGATAAGTCAGTGTAGTCAAAAATTCTTATCAATGCCCATCTCTCCTTCCCACTGTGCCACAATTTATTTGTTCCATGCTCTCCCCTAACATCAGTGCCCTTGGCCTTGGGGAGATTTACATAGTACTTTTTTCTCTCATTTGGGAAGCATTCAGGTGAAGTAGAAAGATGATTAGAGAGGCTTATTTTTAACCACATTCCAAGATCCAATTAACAGTGAGTCTCTTTATGCCCAGGCAGGTACTTTACCACTTTGTACTTCACCCAGTGAGGTCAATGTAAAGAGACACGTGTTTTTTTTTTTTTTTTTAATTTTCTATGGGTAGAATCCTTCCATGAATTGGGACAATTCATAACTGGGGCCAATGAATTGAGACATACATAAGCAGGCAATTCAACCACAGTTCTTGTCGTTAACCTTTCTGAAGAAGTAGTAATCTGCAACCATTTTGTTTGGCTCTGTCCTCAGTAAGAAACATGGAACTCAGACATAGCCAAAGGAGCACAATACTGGTGAGACTATTCTGTTCCTAAGCCTTTTGTTAGCTGAAACCAGTAGCATTGCCAGACAGCAGTAGGAAACATTCATGATCCTGCATTTGGAGGAAAGAGGATGTGATCTTGTCTAAATAGAATACCATCTACCTAAAAGCCATTTGCAAAGCTATTATTTTAGGAAGGGCTGAAAGCTTTAAATAAAATGAATGGGGTTATCTACCTTAAAGCAATTTTAAAGGTCAGAGTTCTTGGAGAATATAAACTAACTGTATAATTATGAAGGAAAAGTGGGAAAATCCTAAAAAAGTTAGTGATCAAGCCATGGATGCTTGCAGTGGGATTGACAGAGTAAGATTCTCTGCCCACTACCGGTGCAGTCTGTGTCTTAGTGGAAATAAGTTGTCAAAGTACTCATACACATAATCCACACCCTAGACACAATATAAAATAATGTATTAGTAGGAGATAATAATGCATAAGTAAAAGAGTTTGATAATATCTTGGTCAAATGAGCATAATGACAGTATCTCCCTTCCTTATAGTATTATCATGAAGATTATATGATATATCTAAAGTAGCTGGCACATAGTAAATGCTCAGTATATTTGTTATTAAACACTGATGCTATTGTATTATAAATTGCTAGATACTTCAGAAATCCCAAGAAATCAACAAAGATAGAGAAGTCAGGGGTACATAGAACTTGAGCTGGGCTTTGAAATGTATTTATATTTCACTTTATTTCATGACTCAGAAGAAATACACAAAATAAATTGGAATAATAGTCTTTTTTGCAATATTACTATGTAGCAGATACACACGTTGCATATATTATCTTGCCTTTTTGAATGTACACAACATTGGTATACACTGTATAGTGAAAGAAGATATGAACCAGATAATTTTGGAAATAAAGCCATAAGCATAGGAATTTGGATTCAAATTCAGGTCTGTCTGACTACAAAGCCTATAGTTTAAACCACTGTAACATACTGACTGTTAAGAAAAAAACAAATCTGGAATGTTAAATTAAAATCATATTTGGAAAAAAAATCAATAAACATATGAGGTTCAGGGGAAACAAACTTGTAAAGAGGTGGTTGTGGTAGAAAATTTATAAGCCTCTCCAATTTCTGAAGGAGAAAAACATCAGAAATATATTTTTTTCTTTAAAAATGAAAATGAGTCATAACCCAAAAAGTAAGATTTCGAAAGCTAATGAAAATTCTTAAGACAAATGCAATTTTTGCCTTGATTGAACTTACTGGTTTCAAATTTCTGACATTGAAGAAGAAAGTATTGATTCTGAAATACATAGTTTCCTTTTCTGTAATATGTGGTTTGTCTTTTATTAGTTTTGGAATTTGGGGAAATACTGTTCATGTAAGTAAAAAAAACAGTATATTTTCTGAAAATTGGTAATGGTTTTTAAATTGAATCAGTTGAATATGAATGCTTCAGGAATAATTTTATTAAACTTTTTAAAAATTCTATTGTGGTAAAAAAAGGCTTTTAAAAGCTTTTCATTATAGAATTAAGATAACTATAGTTTTTTTAAACATAGGAATCCTGATTGTTTTCTAAAACCTAAATATAATGTAATATTTTTATTATTGTTTCTGTTTTGTTTTACTATCACTTTTTTTCCCACATGCTCAAGACAGGATAAATAATTAGATGTAGGTAAGTAGGCCAGACTATACTACACCGTTATGAAAGTTAAATCACAAACCTGTCTGTGAATTTCCTCATGCAGGGTGGAAAAGAATGTATAATTGTCTTAGTCTATTTGTGCTGCTATAACAGAAAGACCACAGATTGGGTGTCTTAAACAACATTTAATTCTCAGAGTTCCAGAAGTTGAGACAGCAAGATCAAGATGTTGTCGGATTTGGTGACTGTTTAAAGTCTACTTCTTGGCTTATACATGGCCATCTTCTCACTGGTGGAAGGGGCAAGATATTTCCCTGGGGTCTCTTTTAGCAAAGCATTAATACTTTGAAGACCTAATTACTTTACTTTCCAAAGGCTCCACTCCAAACACTATCACATTTAGGATTAAGTTTCAACATATGACTCTGGGGGGCAGGGAACACATAAACATTCAAACATTTAGCCTATAGCATTAATTAAATGATTCACAGTATTTGCAAGGAGATAATACACTGGTTTCTCAGACAAAACACAATCTTTGCTGAGATAAAGTATGTTAGGATAGTCGTTTTCAATGTGTGGTCCCTGGATTTCATTGAAACTTATTTGAAATGTAAATTCTTGGGCCCTAACCCAGAGCTACTAAATCAAACTATGGGTGGGACAGCACACCAGATGATTCTGAGGCATGCTCAAGTTTTAAACCCACTGGGTTAAGGTAGGAACAATAATTTTGTCTGAGTTTATTTGTGGTTAGGTACAGAAATTTACTGAGTTAGGTCAAATAATTAGTTAAAATTCTGTTTAACATACTCCTTCCTTCAGCTAAAAAGAATTTGATATATTTGGAAAATAGATTTGACATTGTGATGTTATGAGAAAGGGCATTAATATTGGTATTTGGAAGAGAATTAATTTAGGAATTAATTTAGAGAATTAGTCGTGATTTCCTGGAGGATAATTTGATACTACTCATCAAAAGCCTAGCAATTTCACTTTTAAAAATTTAGTCAAAGAAAATAGTTCCTCAAATGTGTGAAGATGGGTGTACAAGAATATTTAGCAAGTCATTGTTTCCAATAATTAAAAATGGTAATCTACCTCAATGTCCACTAGTGAAATAAATTATATAATTCTCATGAAATTCTAAATATCCATTAAAATGATTATTCAAGTGTTTATTTATAATAAGGCACCATATTCATATTAATTTGATTGAATATATACTACGATTATAAGATAGTATATGTATATGAATCAAATTTGGTTAAAATATCCATACATGTATTCGTTTATAGATCTATAGACATGGATAAAAAAATATGTTATACACCAAAATATTAGCAATGGAAATATTGGTGATAGACATGTATATATTTTGTTTGTGCTATTTTCTAATGTGAAACTATATTCCTTAAATAAAGACACAACAAAAGCTTAAAAGCAACCTAATTTAAGATGACTTTTAAGCATATTTTTTACACAATCTTATTATTAGGAACAAGTAATACTCATTCTGCTTTTAAAAACACTGTGTCCTCGAATATCGGGGGGAAAATACCTAATCCCTCTTGCTTTAATAATTCACTGCTCAGTTTACTGTTCCAAAATCTGGGATTGATTTATTTCTGAAGATTTGTATTATTATTAGATAGTCACAAAAATATGGGTTTCATCTTAGAAATTTCTGGAAAAATAAAAATTAGTCTGAGTGGAAGGCAAGAGGATCTTGGTTCAAACTTTGCAAGTAATTTTATCTGTGAATTTGGAAAATTTAATCTACCTGTTTTTGGACTTGGTTTTTTAATCTATAAAAATGGCAGGAGCAGAAGATTTTGATGGTCTTTAACTGCTCTAATACTCTAGGAATCTATAATGAATTTAGAAAACAATTTTTAGAGATCTGTATGAGAAAGTATGGAGGCTAAAGGAATAGAGTAAATTAAAACTTTCTAAAATTAGCTTTAAAGGACTCTTCTTCTGATATTACATAGGATGTTATCGATACTTCTCTCTTTTAGTATAACTTCTCCCTTGATGGAATTTTAAAACAAACGTGTTAAATATTTTAAAAATATTTGAAAGTTGGTGTACTTGTGACACCTGGTGGTCAAATGAAACATCACATCTAAATTCCAATTTCCCACACACTCCTTCCCTTTTCTCTCAGCGGGACATTTTTCCCCGATTCATCCATTCATCATATATTCAGTCATTCACTCAATAAACACTTAGTGGATCCCTAATATGTTCAAAACACTTTACAACACACTTTACTATCGAGGAAAGAAAGTAATAAGAGAATCAGTCTTTCATATGTAGGATATTGCAATCTATTTAGAGGAACAAAATTGATTGCATACAAAGGCAATAACCACAGCATGTTAAATGTATTAAATGCACTCTTGCTAAAAAAATGATCAGAACTATGGATACTGTGAGGCTATAGAAGTGACCTCTGGTTTGGAGAGGTCAGGAAAGGCTTCTTAAAGGAAGTGAGGGTTGCTTTTCTTGGGACCTCAGTTTCCCCAGCTATAAAACAGTGGCAATGTTCTACTGTAGTATAGGACTGCTGGGAGGGACAGATTGAGAGAGTGTATATAAAGGACTTAGTATAGCACCTTGTCCAACATAGGCATTCAGTGATTTTTTTTAATGTTTATTTTTGACAGAGAGGGAGAGAGGGAGACACAGAATCTCAAGCAGGCTCCAGGCTCTGAGTGCTCAGCACAGAGCCCGACATGGGGCTCGAACTCATGGTCCGTGAGATCATGACCTGAGCCAAAGTTGGACACTCAACTGACTGAGCTACCCAGACACCCCAGCATTCAGTGATTTTTAATTATTATTTTAACAAAACTGACTATGATCAGGAGGATTTCATGTATGTTAACTGGT
This sequence comes from Acinonyx jubatus, assembly GCF_027475565.1. Taxonomy (NCBI): domain Eukaryota; kingdom Metazoa; phylum Chordata; class Mammalia; order Carnivora; family Felidae; genus Acinonyx; species Acinonyx jubatus. The sequence goes on from NC_069389.1 coordinate 62,542,936, forward strand.
TTCTAAATTTTACTTCAAAAATAATTCTGGTTCAAGTTTACATGAGTTTTTATTTAAACTGAGTATACAGAGCACAAGTTCAATTATCTTAGTTCAGTGGATAAACAAAAAAACCCACAAAAACAGATAGTGTTGTATCTAATTACAGTTTGCTAGACTAACTGGCTGATTTAGCAAAATTGTTAACTCAGTGGGAAAAAAACATACAAAATAGTTGTTTATTTGAATGAGCTGTTTGACTGCAATTAACTTTCAGCAAATACAGTCTATCAGAAAGCACCACATAGCGCAAAGGCATCAGATAGATTGTTTGCACTGTGTGAGCTGTGTGTGTGTTTACTGAATTTTTACAATTTTGAATTGGTTGTATTTTGGGTTGAGTAGGCACTATCTTATATTCTGTGCTGGTTTCAATAGTTAATGTTAAGTGTGTCTTGATTTCCCTTTAATTCCATAAAATGTGAAACAAACTAACTACCTTTGCAAGCAATAAAAAGTACAAGGAAGTAGTCAAATCCCATTTACCTTTTTGTTTCTACAGTCAGAGGCATGTTATATTTCCTGAGGATATCAAGCATTTGGGTAAACTGTCATTTTCAAGGGTTAAAATAAACTGTATTGTAGTGGCTTTGGGCCAAAAGCAATAATGTTCTGATCCAAAAGAAAACCAATAACAGGGACTCTGCATGGTAGGAATTAATTTTTAACCTGGATAATGGAAGATTTGAGAGAGACAGGATTGCCATCTTCAGATAATTAAAGAGTTTCATGTGCAACAGGGGGCAAGCTTTATTCTTACTTGACTTTGATAAACAAAATTAGGTTAAAATGACATGCATATAGATGTTAACCTACTAGAGGGGAGAACTTTCTAACAATTATGATTGTTAAGAATGTAACTATTCAAAATTAGTAAATTTTCACTGAACTTGCCTCAAGAGCTGAGGTAGAGATAGCCTCTTTTTCTGCAACTACCACAAGATACCCTCTAGTTTTTCACATACTTTGGTAGTTGTTTGAAATGGTAGCAAGGATAGTCTTGACCAATGTCAACGTTTGAAGATACCATAATTCTGTATATAAACAAATCTTTAAAGTTACAGAAGTGTTTGAGAAGTAACATGACATACAAACAAGACTAATTTTGTCCTCAAATTCTGAAGGAGTCAAAGTTTATCTGCATTGCCCTATTTTTTTCCAAACTTCCATCCTTCCAAGGTCTAGTGACCTTCCAGCCCTTCCCAGGCCCTTATCCTGTGTTTCAATCCCAAAGGTTTACAGACTCATCTCAGAAATCACTTAATTCCTGATAAGACTACAGTTTAAAATGGATTAAGTTTTCTCTTTCCCAGCATTGATGATTTGGAACTCAGCTAGATCTCAAAATTTGACAATGCAAATGGAGACAACTATAACACTAAAATGTGGAAACTTACAAAAGTGTTGGAATATATGGAATATACATATAGAATATAGATATAGAATATATACATACATATTCTATATGTATAGAATATGTATATATTCATATACGTATATAGAATATACATATAGAATATATATATGGAATATATATTCCTCAGTGAATTTTCCACTGAGGTCTTGCTTGTTGGTTATCTCTACAAGTTTGATTTTTCCTGAAACTACTGAGGGGAAAACCTGACTGAGGTTACTGCCAAAACAGTGATCTTTTTGATGTCTTTTTTTTTCAATATATGATTTATTGTCAAATTGGTTTCCATACAACACCCAGTGCTCATCCCAAGGGTGCCCTCCTCAATACCCATTCCCAACCTCCCCTCCGTCCCACCCCCCATCAACCCTCAGTTAGTTCTCAGTTTTTAAGAGTCTCTTATGTTTTGGCTCTCTTCCACTCTAACCTCTTTTTTTTTTCCTTCCCCTCCCCCATGGGTTTCTGTTAAGTTTCTCAGGATCCATATAAGAGTGAAAACATATTGTACCTGTCTTTCTCTGGATGGCTTATTTCACTTAGCAGAACACTGTCCAGTTCCATCCACGTTGCTACAAAGGGCCATATTTCATTCTTTCTCATTGACACGCAGTACTCCATTGTGTATATAAACCACAATTTCTTTATCCATTCATCAGTTGATGGACATTTAGGCTCTTTCCATAATTTGGCTATTGTTGAAAGTGCTGCTATAAACATTGGGCTAAAAGTGCCCCTATGCATCAGTACTCCTGTATCCCTTGGGTAAATTCCTAGCAGTGTTATTGCTGGGTCATAGGGTAGGGCTATTTTTAATTGAGGAACCTCCACACTGCTTTCCAGAATGGCTGCACCAGTTTGCATTCCCACCAACTGTGCAAGAGGGTTCCCATTTCTCCACATCCTCTCCAGCATCTATAGTCTCCTGATTTGTTCATTTTGGCCACTCTGACTGGCATGAGGTGATATCTGAGTGTGGTTTTGATTTGTATTTCCCTGATGAGGAGCGACATTGAGCATCTTTCATGTGCCTGTTGGCCATCTGGATGTCTTCTTTAGAGAAGTGTCTATTCATGTTTTCTGCCCATTTCTTCACTGGGTTATTTGATTTACAGGTGTGGAGTTTGGTGAGCTCTTTATAAATTTTGGAAACTAGCCCTTTGTCCGATATATCATTTGCAAATATCTTTTCCCATTCTGTTGGTTGCCTTTAAGTTTTGTTGATTGTTTGCTTTGTAGTGCAGAAGCTTTTTATCTTCATGAGGTCGCAGTAGCTCATTTTTGCTTTTAATTCCCTTCCTTTGGGGATGTGTCAAGTAAGAAATTGCTGTGGCTGAGGTCAGAGAGGTCTTTTCCTGCTTTCTCCTCTAGGGTTTGGATGGTTTCCTGTCTCATATTCAGGTCCTTTATCCATTTTGAGTTTATTTTTGTTAATGGTGTGAGAAAGTGGTCTAGTTTCAACCTTCTGCATGTTGCTGTCCAGTTCTCCCAGCACCATTTGTTAAAGAGACTGTCTTTTTTCCATTGGATCTTCTTTCCTGCTTTGTCAAAGATGAGTTGGCCATACGTTTGTGGGTCTAGTTCTGGGGTTTCTATTCTATTCCATTGGTCTATGTGTCTGTGTTTGTGCCAATACCATGCTGTCTTGATGATGACAGCTTTGTAGTAGAGGCTAAAGTCTGGGATTTTGATGCCTCCTGCTTTGGTCTTCTTCAAAATTACTTTGGCTATTCGGAGCCTTTTGTGTTTCCATACAAATTTTAGGATTGCCTGTTCTAGTTTCAGAAGAATGCTGGTGCAATTTTGATTGGGATTGCATTGAATGTGTAGATAGCTTTGGGTAGTATTGACATTTTGACAATATTTATTCTTCCAATCCATGAGCATGGAATGTTTTTCCATTTCTTTATATCTTCTTCAATTTCCTTCATAAGCTTTCTATAGTTTTCAGCATACAGATCTTTTACATCTTTGGTTAGATTTATCCCTAGGTATTTTGTGCTTCTTGGTGCAATTATGAATGGGATGAGTTTTTTATTTGTCTTTCTGTTGCTTCATTATTAATGTATAAGAATGCAACTGATTTCTGTACATTGATTTTGTATCTTGCAACTTTGCTGAATTTATGTATCAGTTCTAGCAGACTTTTGGTGGAGTCTCTCGGATTTTCCATGTATAATATCATGTCATCTGCAAAAAGTGAAACCTTAACTTTCTCTTTGCCAATTTTGATGCCTTGGATTTCCTTTTGTTGTCTGATTGCTGATGCTAGCACTTCCAACACTATGTTAAACACCAGCGGTGAGAGTGGACATCCCCGTCGTGTTCCTGATCTCACGGAAAAAGCTCTCAGTTTTTCCCCATTGAGGATGATGTTAGCTGTGGGCGCTTCATAAATGGCTTTTATGATCTTTAAGTATGTTCCTTCTATCCCGACTTTCTCAAGGGCTTTTATTAAGAAACGATGCTGAATTTTGTCAAATGCCTTTTCTGCATCGATTGACAGGATCATATGGTTCTTCTCTTTTCTTTTATTAATGTGATGCATCACGTTGATTGATTTGCGAAGTTTGAAACAGCCCTGCATCCCAGGAATGAATCCCACTTGATCATGTTGAATAATTCTCTTCATATGCTGTTGAATTCGATTTGCTAGTATCTTATTGAGAATTTTTGCATCCATATTCATCAGGGATATTGGCCTGTAGTTCTCTTTTTTTCCTGGGTCTCTGTCTGGTTTAAGAATCAAAGTAATACTGGCTTCATAGAATGAGTCTGGAAGTTTTCCTTCCCTTTCTATTTCTTGGAATAGCGTGAGAAGAATAGGTATTATCTCTGCTTTAAACGGCTGGTACAACTCCCCTGGGAAGCCATCTGTTCCTGGACTCTTATTTGTTGGAAGATTTTTGATGACTGATTCAATTTCTTCGCTGGTTATGCGCCTGTTCAAGCTTTCTATTTCCTCCTGAGTGAGTTTTGGAAGCGTGTGTGAGTTTAGGAATTTGTCCCTTTCTTCCAGGTTGTCCAGTTTGTTTGCATATAATTTTTCATAATATTCCCTGATAATTACTTGTATCTCTGAGGGATTGGTTGTAATAATTCCATTTTCATTCTTGATTTTATCTATTTGGGTCATCTCCCTTTTCTTTCTGAGAGGCCTGGCTAGAGGTTTATCAATTTTGTTTATTTTTTCAAAAAACCCATTCGTGGTTTTGTTGATCTGCTCTACAAGTTTTTTTAGATTCTATATTGTTTATTTCTGCTCTGATCTTTATTATTTCTCTTCTTCTCTGGGTTTGGGCTGTCTTTTCTGTTCTGCTTCTGTTTCCTTTAGGTGTGTTTTTAGATTTTGTATTTGGGATTTTTCTTGTTTCTTGAGATAGCATCCCAAAGCGTTTGGATTGTTGTATTTTCATTTTCGTTTGTTTCCATATATTTTTTAATTTCTTCTCTAATTGCCTGGTTGACCCATTCATTCTTTAGTAAGGTGTTCTTTAACCTCCAGGCTTTTGGAGGTTTTCCAGACTTTTTCCTGTGGTTGATTTCAAGCTTCACAGCATTGTGGTCTGAAAGTATGCATGGTATGATTTCAATTATTGTATACTTATGAAGGGATGTTTTGTGACCCAGTATGTGATCTATCTTGGAGAATGTTCCATGTGCACTCAAGAAGAAAGTATATCCTGTTGCTTTGGGATGCAGAGTTCTAAATATATCTGTCAAGTCCATGTGATCCAATGTATCATTCAGGGCCCTTGTTTCTTTATTGACCATGTGTCTAGATGATCTATCCATTTCTGTATGTGGAGTGTTAAAGTCCCTTGCAATTACCACATTCTTATCAATAAGGTTGCTTATGTTTGTCAGTAATTGTTTTATATATCTGGGGGCTCCTGTATTCGGTGCATAGACATTTCTAATTGTCAGCTCTTCGTGATGGATAGACCCTGTGATTCTTATATAATGCCCTTCTTCCTCTCTTGTTCCAGCCTTTAATTTAAAGTCTAGTTTGTCTGATATAACGGTGGCTACTCCAGCTTTCTTTTGACTTCCAGTGGCATGACAAATAGTTCTCCATCCCCTCACTCTCAATCTGAAGGTGTCCTCAGGTCTAAAATGAGTCTCTTGTGGACAGCAAATAAATGGGTCTTGTTTTCTTGTCCATTCTGATACCCTATGTCTTTTGGTTGACGCATTTAGTCCATTTACATTCAGTGTTATAGAAAGATATGGGTTTAGAGTCCTTGTGATATCCGTAGGTTTTGTGCTTGTAGCAATGTCTCTGGCACTTTGTCTCACAAGATCCCCCTTAGGATCTCTTGTAGGGCTGGTTTAGTGGTGACGAATTCCTTCAGTTTTTGTTTGTTTGGGAAGACCTTGTCTCTCCTTCTATTCTAAATGACAGACTTGCTGCATAAACGATTTTCGGCTGCATATTTTTTCTGTTCATCACATTGAAGATGGCCTGCCGTTCCTTTCTGGCCTGCCAAGTTTCAGTAGAGAGATCTGTCTCGAGTCTTATTGGTCTCCCTTTATATGTTAGAGCACGTTTATCCTTAGCTGCTTTCAGAATTTTCTCTTTATCCTTGTATTTTGTCAATTTCACTATGATATGTTGTACAGAAGATTGTTTCAGTTACATCTGAAGGGAGTTCTCTGTGCCTCTTGGATTTCAATGCCTTTTTCCTTCCCCAGATCCAGGAAGTTCTCAGCTATTATTTCTTCAAGTACACTTCCAGCCTCTTTCCCTCTCTCTTCCTCCTCTGGAATACCAATTATGCGTAGATTATTTCTCTTTAGTGCATCACTTAGTTCTCTAATTTTCCCCTCATACTCCCAGATTTTTTATCTCTCTTTTTCTCAGCTTCTTCTTTTTCCATAATTTTATCTTCTAGTTCACCTATTCTCTCCTGTGACTCTTCAATCCAAGCCGTGGTCATCTCTATTTTATTTTGCAGATCATTAATAGCATTTTTTAGCTCCTCCTGGCTGTTCCTTAGTCCCTTGATCTCTGTAGCAAGAGATTCTCTGCTGTCCTTTACACTGTTTTCAAGTCCAGCGATTAATTTTATGAGTATTATTCTAAATTCACTTTGTTATATTGTTTAAATTGTTTTTGATCAGTTAGTTAGCTGTCGTTATTTCCTGGACATTTTTTTGAGGGGAATTCTTCTTTTTCGTCATTTTGGATGGTCCCTGGAGTGGTGTAGAAGTGCAGGGCACTTCCTCTGTGTTGTCTTGAATAACTTGCGTTGGTGGACAGGGCTGCAGTCAGAACTGATGTCTGCCCCCAGCCCACCGCTGGGGCCACAGTCAGACTGGTGTGTTCCTTCTCTTTCCCTCTCTTAGGGGCGGGATTCACTGTGGGGTGGCGTGGCCCATCTGGGATACTTGCACACTGCCAGGCTTGTGGTGCTGGGGATCTGGTGTATTAGCTGGGGTGGATCGGCAAGGTGCACAGGGGCAGGAGGGGCAGGCTCAGCTCGCTTTTCCTTCAGTGATCTGCTTCTGTAGGGGCCCTGTGGCACTGGGAGGGAGTCAGACCCCTCGCTGGAGGGATGGATCCGTAGAAGCACAGTGTTGGGTGTTTGCGCGGTGCAAGCAAGTTCCCTGGCAGGAACTGGTTCCCTTTGGGACTTTGGCTGGGGGATGGGCGGGGGAGATGGTGTTGGTGAGCGCCTTTGTTCTCGGCCAAGCTGTGCTCTGTTGGCCGGGGCTCAACAACTCTCCCTCCGTTGTCCTCCAGCCCTCCCGTTTCCAAGCAGAGCTGTTAGCTTATAACCTTCCAGATGTCATGTCCTGCTTGCTGTCAGAACACACTCCGTCTGTCCTGTCTGCTTTTGCAAGCCAGACTCAGGGGCTCTGCTTGGCCAGTGGGCTGCCACTCTGCCCTGGCTCCCTCCCACCAGTCCGTGTAGCGTGCACCGCCTCTCCACCCTTCCTACCCTCTTCCGTGGGCCTCTCGTCTGCACTTGGCTCTGAAGAATCCATTCTGCTCGTCTTCTGGTGGTTTTCTGGGTTATTTAGGCAGGTGTAGGTGGAAATTAAGTGATCAGTAGGACACGGTGAGTCCAGCGTCCCCCTATGCTGCCATCTTCTCCCTTGATTTCTGAAAACGTGTTTCACAATATTGTCATATAATTGTAGATTGCCATGATATTTTCAGCTTACATGAAAAAGACCTTTGAATTTGTGAAAGTTCACACTTTAATATTTCTTTGGTGGACACAAATATATTTGTAAACCCAAACATAGACTGACATGCCCTTGACCCTATTTTTACTCTGTTATCTGCAGAAAACATCACTCTAATGTTTTCCTTAAGGAAAAAAACATACATCCTCAAGGTGGGAAGTAACAGCGCAACCAATATAAGAACAAAGTGCACAGATATTCAAATGTCCTTTCAGTACTCTCTCTATGCAACCACCTACATCGTCATATTCATCCCTGGTCTTTCGGCCAACAGTGCAGCCTTGTGGGTTCTGTGCCACTTCATCAACAAGAAAAATAAAGCCATCATTTTCATGATCAGCCTCTCTGTAGCTGATCTTGCTCATATGCTGTCTTTACCTCTCCGGATTTACTATTTCATTAGCCACCACTGGCCCTTCACAAAGGCCATTTGCCTGCTGTGCTTCTACTTGAAGTATCTCTACATGTGTACCAGCATTTGTTTCCTGATGTGCATCAGTCTTCAGAGATGTTTCCTTCTCCTCAAGCCCTTTAGAGCCAGAGACTGGAAGCGTAGGTATGATGCAGGCACCAGTGCTGGCATCTGGATCATTGTGGGGACTGCCTGTTTGCCACCTCCAATTCTGAGGAGTGCTGGCTTAGCCAACAACACTGAATACTGCTTTGCCAATTTAAGGTTTCAGCACATTAGCATGGCTTCCTCCATTGGTATGATAACTGTAGCTAAACCTGGAAGTTTTTTTTTGTTTTTTGTTTTTTGTTTTTTTTTACCTGTTGCCATTATAACGTATTGCACATGGAAAACGAGAAAATCTTTACAGGAATTCCAAGTTCCTGCTCAGAATACCAAAGAGAGAAAGAAGTCTTTGTTGCTGGTTCTGATATATGCAGTGGTGTTCATTGTGTGTTTCCCTCCTTACCACCTCAACTTCCCATTCTATATGATGGTGAAACAACATGTCTTTTCAAACTGTTCTTTTTTAAGATCATCCTATGTTTTTACATCATTTCTCTATGTCTTACAGATCTGAATTGCTGCCTTGATCGTGTTGTATATTATTTTACGACCTCAGAATTCCACAATAGGTTTTTGGACCACAGTGGTTGGCTCTTCAGTCACGTGTGAGATGCAAGGACAGTGTTTTGGAAATTCATCACAGGAAGGAGAAACTTCAAACTATCTCTCTTACAAATTTGAATGATTCCAAGATAATACAATCAAATAAATAACTAGAATAATCTATGTTCTCTATCAGTTTAGTTATGTCACCTTGAATATTTTTAAAAATGGTACTGTTCAATGCCTTAAGAAAACATGGCCTCCTTCCTTTCATCTCCAAAATCCTCCTTCTGAAGGAATTATTCATGACTATATTTTCTATCCAAATGGAAACATGCTGTTGTATGGATAGTAAAATATCTTTATTTATAGAAAGTAATAAGCACCAGAATAAATTGCTCACCTGTTCCTCAGAAATGGATCCAATGTTCTCACTTTCTCCTGCAAGAAACAAAAAGTAAATTTAGAATCAGTGGACATAGGTGAATTGTCCAAAAATTGTAAAATATACAGAATAGGATCCTGACTTTATTTTAAAAATACATACTAGAGCAAAGTAGACTAAAGAGGAAACATTTTTTAATATTAATAGGAGTTGTGAAAACTAATATCCTTAGAGCTTGAAATATCTATGAGAATTTCCATTTTCCCCTTGAAGAAATGAACAATTCAGATTCATACCAAATATCTCAAATGTATCATGAAATTCATACACAACACATACAACTTAAACACAAAACACAGTTGTATTCTAACACATTTCATAAGCTTCAGAATTTCAGGGTTTGCAATCAAATCTCTTTGTTTGAACGTCTATGAGTGTGTGTGATGCGATGCCTATTTGTGTATATTGTCAGTCAGTTAGAAAATGTTTATTAATTTGCAAATTAAAATCAATTGTGCAACGAAATGTTTATATTACTTCCTCTATATACAACCTCAGTCACAACTTTGCTTGATAGATTTTAAAGAATGAATTAATAAAGAATAATACTCATGTGTATAGTTTTTTAGTTAGACCTCATTACTCACAAGTAAAGACACATATAAAGAGAATATTGGTGAATTGAATATCATTATGAATGCAGAATGAAAATTGATATTGTTTCAAATCTTTGTGACTTTTTAATAAAATTTTGTAATACAAATCACTATCATTGAAAGTTTTTAAACTTAAAATTTCACATATGGGGTTTCATTAAAATGGTATTTTATTTTTTTAAGTTTACTTATTTATTTTGAGATGGAGTGCAAGCAGGGGAGGGGCAGAAAGGGAGAATCTCAAACAGGCTCTGCACGTTCAGTACAGAGCCCCACACAGGGCTCAAACTCATGAAACTGCGAGGTCATGACCTGAGCCAAAATCAAGAGTCAGACACTCAACAGACTGAGTCCCCCAGGTACCCATAAAATGGTATTTTATAAAGCAGTGGCCAATTTTATAAGGTTATAAAGGCTTACTTTCTTGTCTTTATAAGGTTGTAAATTCACAACCTATTTTCTCTGTATGAATTTTTTTAATAGTGCTTGTGCATCAGAACAGAAACAGAAAATAACATTTGCTACAATGGGGGAAAATAGAGTAGAACTTAATGCATAAACTTGCCAAATCACTATTTGGTACACCTGAAACTAATGGAACATTGTGTGTCAACTACAGTCAAATAAAAAAAAAACTAATTTAAAAAAGAGAGGAAAGTGCTTTTGGCAGATGAAGATGGTGGCAGAGTAGAAGGATCACAGGCTAGTCTTTTCCCACAAACATGACTAGATAACAATGAAATCAACATAAATACCACAGAAATTGTCCTGAAGACTGATAGAAGAAACTCCACAATTAAAGGGAGAGAAGAGGCATCATCGGAGGTAGGAAGTGCAGAGACATGGCTTAGGTGAGAAAGAGATTACAGCTGGTGCTGAGGGGAGCGAGCCATGGTCATGGAGAAGGGCAAGAAAGAGAGGAACACACAAGGAGAATATTTTCCCTAAGCAATTGGCTTGGAAAACAAAAGGGGCAGAATTTTGTGAGTTCTTTGCAACAAGCAGGGCTTAAAGCCTGGAGTTTTAAAGATCTGAGGCCTTGGCCCTGAGGACACTGTGCTACTTCTGGAGAGAAGACAGACAACCTGGGAGCAGACAGCATGAAAACAAATATCTGAAGAACTCCTGGGGCACACAGAGGGGAAATTATTAGCTCTTCTTGGAGTATGCCCCCTGAGAGATAGAATTCATGGAGATAACTCTCCTGGAACAAAGGAGCTGTCCAGTGCCATTTCCCTACCCTGCCCCTCAGCATAAACACAGAACCACCTGCTAGAAGAAGCTTAGTTCCTACACTGGCTTCCTAACTTTCTTACAGCAAATCCCAAACCCTGGAACTCTGGTGGGACTGTCCTTCTCAGTCAAGCTTGCCTCAGTCCCAGTGCAGCAGGTCCCTAACTCAGAAAATAAACAGAGACTCCTGTCCATACAACATCTTCTGATCAGAGAGTCCTGCAAGTCCTCAGTTCTGGCGGAAGTGGTCAAATACCATTTCACAAGAAGACCAGAGTACAGCTGGCTAAAACTCACCACATTCTGGTCAGGCACCAAACACTGCCAACAGCAGGTAAAGAGAGCCTCTGCAGATAATTCGACTGGATAGAGCAGCAAAGACCCAACAGCAGAGAACATGCAGCACACAATGGAGAAACTCCCTGAAGAAGCAGTCTTCTTAATAATGCCACTACTTTCAGAAGCAGGTGGCATAACTGGATCTTCTAACACAGAGAAGAAGGCAGAGGTTTAGACAAAGTGCAAGGAGGCAGGAATTCATCCCAAATGAAAGAACAAGACATGGCCATGGCCAGAAATCTAAGTGAAACAGGTATAACATGTTTGACAGAGAATTTAAAGCAAAAATCATGAAGATACACACTGGGATTGAGAAATAGAAGACATCAGTGAGACCCTTACTACAGAGGTAAAAGACTTAAAAAATAATCAGGGATGAAGAGTGCAATAAATGAGATTGTAAATAAGCTTCCTGTAATGAAAAGCAGGCTGGAAAGTGTTGAGGAATGAATTAGTGACCTAGAAGAAAAAAATAACAGAAAATAATGAAGATTAACAAAAGAGAGAAAGAAGAATTATGCAATATCAGAATAGACATAGGTAACTCAATGACTACATCAAACATATATATTATCAAATATAATAACATCTGTATTATAGGAGTCAGAAGAAGAAGAGACAAAAGGAGGCATAAAATTTATTCGAAGAAATAATAGCTAAAAATTTCCCTAATCTGGGGAGGGAAACAATATCCAGACATGGGAAGCACAGAAAATTTCCATCCAAATCAATAAAAGTAGGCTAACACCAAAACGTACATTGTTTCTTCTCAACAGAAACTTGGCAAGCCAGGAGGAAGTTGTATGATATATTTTAAAAATGCTGAATAGGAAAAATTTGCAGCCAAGAATACTCTACAGAGCAAGGCTATCATTCAGACTAGAGAGTTAAAGGTTTTCCCAGGCAAACAAAGATTAAAGGAGTTTGTGACTACTAACCCAGCCCTGCAAGAAATATTAAAGGGGTCTTTTAAGTGCAAAAGAGAGACAAAATGTGACCCCCCCAAAAAAAAGATCAGAGAAAATCTGCAGAAACAATGATGAAACAAGTAACACAGTGACATTAAATATATATCTATCAATAATTACTCTGAATGTAAATGGACTAAATGTTCCAATCAAAAGAAATAGCGTGTCAGAATAGAGAGAAAAAAACAAGATCCATCTATATGCTGCCTACAAGGGACTCACTTTAGCCCTACAGATACCTGCATATTGAAAGTGAGGGGATGGATAGACATTTATCATTCAAATGGATGCCAAAAAAAGGTGGAGTAGCAATACTTATATCAGGAAAATTAGACTTAAAACACTTTAAAAAGAGACAAAGAAGGGCATTATATTCTCATAAAGGGGACAATCACACAAGAACATATAACAATTGTAAATATTTATGCACCCATCATGGAATACCCAAAATAATTAATAACCAACATAAATGAACTAATTAATAATAACACAATAATATTAGCAGAATTTAACAAACTCTCATGTCAAGGAACAGATCATCTAAACAGAAAATAAGGCAGAAAACGATGGCTTTGAGTGACACACTGGACCAATAATGCAGCAGCAGAAAGAGACATTAAGAATCAATCCCATTTAAAATTGTACCAAAAATAATAAGATACCTAAGAAGAAACCTGACCAAAGAAGTAAAAGAGCTGTACTCTGAGAACTATAAAACACTGATGAAAGAAATTGATAATGGCACAAAGAAATGGAAAGATATTCCATGCTTATGGATTGGAAGAATAAATATTGTTAAAATGTCTATACTACTGAAAGCAATCAACATATTTAATGCAATCCCTATCAAAATACCAACTACATTTTTCCCAGAGCTAGAACCAACAAGCCTAAAATTTGCATGGTACCACAAATGACCTTGAATAGCCAATCTTGAAAAAGAAAAGTGAAGCTGGAAGCATCACACTTCCAGACGTTAAGTTATAATACAAAGTGGTAGTGATCAAAATAGTATGGCACTGGCACAAAAATAAACACATAGATCAACAGAACAGAATAGAAAACCTAGAAATAAACACACGATCTTTGACAAAGCAGGAAAGAATATCTAATGGGAAAAAGACAGTCTTTTAATAAATGGTGTTGAGAAAATTAGCATCAATGTAAAAGAAACTGGATCGCTTTTTCATGCCATATACAAAATGAATTCAAAATGGATTAAATACCTAAACTTAAGATTTGGATTCATAAAAATCCTAGAGAACACAGTCAGTAACGTCTTTGACATCGGTCATATTAACTTCTTTCTAGATATGTCTCCAGAGACAAGGGAATCAAAAGCACAAAGAAACTGCTGGGACTTCATCAAAAGCACAAAGAAACTGCTGGGACTTCATCAAAATAAAAACTGCAAAGCGAAGGAAACAATCAACAAAACTATAAGGTAACCTACATAATGGGAGAAAACATTTGCAAATGACATATCTGATAAAGGGTTAGTACGTAAAATATATAAAAACTTATAAAACTTAACACCCCAAAATGAATAATACTTTCAAAAATGGGCAGAAGACACAAAAATGTTTTCAAAGATATACAGATATTCAATGGAAACATTAAAAGATGCTCAATGTTACTGATCATCACGGAAATAACAAATCAAAACTACAATGAGATATCAACTAACAGCTGTCAGAATAGCTAAAACAAAAAGATAAGAAACAACAGGTGTTAGGTAAGGATTTGGAGAAAGGTGAGCCCTTGTGCACTGTTAATGGGAATGCAAAGTGGTGCTGTCAGTCTGGAAAACAGTATAGAGATTCCTCAAAAAGTTAAAAATATAACTATCCTATGATCCAGCAATTGCACTACTAGGTATTTACCCAAAGAATACAGAAATACTAATTCACAGTGATACCAGTGTTTATAGCAGCATTATCTACAATAACAAAATTGTGGAAACAGCCCAAGTGTCCGTCAACTGATGTATGAATACATAAGAAGTGGTATGTGTGTGTGTGTATATATATATATATATATATACACATACATATATATATATATACACATACATATATATATAACGGTATATTGCTCAGCCATAAGAAGGAATAAATCTTTCCTTTTGCAATGTCAAAGATGGAGCTAGAGAATATTATGCTAAGTGAAATAAGTCAGAGAAAGTCAATGTGATTTCATTCATATTTAGAATTTAGGAAACAAAACAAAGAAACAAAGAGGGGAAAAAGAGAAAGAAGCAAACAAAGAAAGAGTCTCTTAACTTTAGAGAACACACTGATGGTCACCAGAGGTCAGGTGGGTGGGAAGATGAGTTAAATAGTTGATGGGGATTAAGGAGAGCACCTGCTATAATGAGCACCAGGTGTTTTTTGGAAGTGTCAAATCACTATATCGTACACCTAACAATAATATTACACTGTATGTTAACTAACTGGAATATAAATTACAAAAAAGAAAAGGAACAAAAAGAAAAACATAAAAACCTAGCTTCTCTAAAGTCCTCTGCACATTTGTATATTAGACAGTTGTATTTCACACAAAAGTTTGATTAACTCCGTAAGTCCCTGGACATTTAAAACACCATTTTAGTTGCATATTTGTAAATTGTATTATTTCCTATTTACTTAAGCAGTTGGTTTTAAATAATGGGACATCATCCTTGAAAGAAGCATTAATCCAGACTCAGATGACCAAGATCTTAGTCTTAGGTCTACCACTGGTAAGCTATATATGTATTTGGGTAAGTTACTTCTCTTTGGGTTTTAATTTATACATATATATATACATATGTGTGTGTGTGTGTGTATTCATTTATATATAAACTTTTTTTTATTTTTTTATCTTTTTAAAAATTTACATCCCAAATAGTTAGTGTATAGTGCAACAACGATTTCAGGACTAGATTCCTTAATGCCCCTTATCCATTTAGCCCATCTTCCCTCTCACAACCCCTCCAATAACCCTCAGTTCATTCCCCATATTTATGAGTCTCTTCTGTTTTGTCCCGCTCCTGTTTTTATATTATTTTTGTTTCTCTTCCCCTATGTTGATCTGTTTTGTCTCTTAAAGTCCTCATATGAGTGAAGTCATATGATTTTTGTCTTTCTCTGACTAATTTCACTTAGCATAATACCCTCCAGTTCCATCCATGTAGTTTCAAATGGCAAGATTTCATTCTTTTTGATTGCCAAGTAATACTCCATTGTATATATATACCACATCTTCTTTATCCATTCATCCATCAATGGACATATGGGCTCTTTCCATACTTTGGCTATTGTTGATAGTGCTGCTATAAACATGGGGGTGCATGTCTCCCTTCAAAAGAGCACACCTGCATCCCTTGGATAAATACCTAGTAGTGCAAATGCTGGGTCGTAGGATACATCTATTTTTAGTTTTTTGAGGAACCTTCATACTATTTTCCAGAGTGGCTGAACCAGCTCGCATTCCCACCAACAATGCAAAAGAGATCCTCTTTCTCTGCATCCTCACCAACATCTGTTGTTGCCTGAGTTGTTAATGCTGGCCATTCTGACAGGTGTCAGGTGGTATCTCATTGTGGTTTTGATTTGTATTTCCCTGATGATGAGTGATGTTGAGCATTTTTTCATGTGTCGGTTGGCCATCTGGATGTCTTCCTTGGAGAAGTGTTTGGATGTCTTCCTTGGAAAAGCATGTCTTTTGTCCATTTCTTAACTGGATTATTTGTTTTTTGAGTGTTGAGTTTGGCGAGTTCTTTATAGATTTTGGATACTAACCCTTTATCTGATATGTCATTTGCAAATATCTTCTCCCATTCCATCAGTTGCCTGCTAGTTTTGCTGATTGTTTCCTTCGCTGTGCAGAAGATTTTATTTTGATGAGGTCCCAATAGTTCATGTTTGCCTTTGTTTCCCTTGCCTCCGGAGACATGTTGAGTAAGAAGTTGCTGCGGGCAAGATAAAAGAGGTTTTTTCCTGCTTTCTCCTTGAGGATTTGGATGGCTTCCTGTCTTATATGGAGGTCTTTCATCCATTTTGAGTTTATTTTTGTGTATGGTGTAAAATAGTGGTCCAGGCTCATTCTTCTGCATGTCACTGTCCAGTTTTCACAGCACCACTTACTGAAGAGGCTGTCTTTATTCCATTGGATATTCTTTCCTGCTTTGTCAAAGATTAGTTGGCCATACGTTTGTGGGTCCATTTCTGGGTTCTCTATTCTGTTCCATTGATCTGAGTGTCTGTTCGTGTGCCAGTACCATACTGTCTTGATGATTACAGCTTTGTACTATAGCTTGAAGTTTGGGATTGTGATGCCTCCTGCCTTGGTTTTCTTTTTCAAGATTGCTCTGGCTATTCGGAGTCTTTTCTGGTTCCATACAAATTTTAGGATTATTTGTTCTAGCTCTGTGGAGAATGCTGATGTTACTTTGGTAGGGATTACTTTGAATATGCAGATTGATTTGGGTAGTATCAACATTTTAACAATATTTGTTCTTCCTATCCAGGATCATGGAATATTTTTCCATTTTTTTATGTGTGTCTTCTTTAATTTCTTTCGTAAGCTTTCTATAGCTTTCATTGTATAGACATTTCACCTTTTTGGCTGGATTTATTCCTAGGTATTTTATTGTTTTTTGTGCAACTGTAATTGGGATAGATTCCTTGATTTCTCTGTCATTTAATTGTTGGTGTATAGGAATTCAACCGATTTCTCTGTGTTAATTTTATATACTGCAACTTTGATGAATTCATGAATCAATTCTAGCAGTTGTTTGGCAGAATATTTGGGGTTTTCCATATAGAGTATCATGTTATCTGTAAAGAGTGAAAGTTTGACCTCCTCCTGACCTATTTGGATGTCTTTTATTTCTTTGTGTTGTCTGATTGCAGAGGCTAAGACTTCCAATACTTTTTTGAATAACGGTGGCGAGAATGGACATCCCTGTCTTATTCCTGACCTTAGTAAGGGGAAAGCTCTCAGTTTTTCCCCATTAAGGATATTAACATTGGGTCTTTCATACATGGCTTCTTTGATCATGAGGTATGATCCTTCTATCTCTACTTTCTTGAGGGTTTTTATCAAGAAAGGATGCTGTATTTTGTCAAATGCTTTCTCTGCATCTATTGAGAGAATCATATGGTTCTTGTCCTTTCTTTTATTGATGTGATGAATTGCATTAATTGTTTTGAGGATATTGAACCAGCCCTGCATCCCAGGTATAAATCCCACTTGGTCGTGGTGAACCATTTTTTTAAATGTATTATTGGATCCGGTTGGCTAATATCTTGCTGAGGATTGTTGCATCTATGTCCATCAGGGTAATTGGTCTATAGTTCTCCTTTTTAGTGGGGTCTCTGTATGGTTTTGGAATCAAGGTAATTCTAGCTTCATAGAAAGAGTTTGGAAGTTTTCCTTCCATTTCTATTTTTTGGAACAGCCTCAAGAGAATAGGTGTTAACTCTTCCTTAAACGTTTGGTAGAATTCTCCTGGAAAGCAATCTGCACTAGACCCTTTTTTGGGGGGGGAGGAGATTTTTTTTGGTGTGTGTTTCATCTTTTAATTCAATCTTTCTGTTTTCTGTCCCATGGTAACAATACAAATCCAGCTCCCCCTGGTTTTTATATCACATAAGTTAACCTTACAGTTGCTTCATAAAACATATCATCTCTACACACTTTCTCCAGGACAACTACTTCTAATTTCCAACTAAAGTACAAAACTAGAAATAAACAAAAAGTTATCTGCAAGCAGACAGAAATGTAGTTTAGCCAGAGAACAAATCTCCAAACTAAAGAAATAGGTTAAATATTTTTGGGGAAGAAGCTTATCACGATGCTGAAAGACCACTCTAATTTCTCAGGGGTTCAAGGCTTCATGCAATATGGAGCATATTAACACATCTGGCAGACTCATGCCTCTTAAATATTTCTCTGTTAAATATCCCTAGATTACAATGAATCTCTCTGAAGTTAAACAATCATTATTGCTCAGTATTCTCAGTTATTAAAAATGATACATGTTAATGAGGGAAAAATTAAATCTGCTCTTGCTTTATTTTATATATTTAGGGTATAACACAATGCCTGGTATATATTGTTGCATTTTTTTAATTATTTTTTTTTAAATTAAAGGAAAGCAAAACAGTGCAATAAAGAAAACAATGTAATAAAAGCTTTCAAATCCCAACACACAAAATAATAAGTTATATTTTGGAGAACTGCCCCGTAGGCATCACTCCATGTATTTTTATGATATGTATATTTTATATCACATTTAAGAGTGAACTTGTATAAAGTGTATATACATTTATACTATTTCCACAGTTTCATTGAAATGGTATCCCTTTACACAAAGGCGCCACTTTTAACCCAACAATGGATGATGGCCAAGTCTTTTGCATTTCTTTTTTTTAATATGAAATTTATTGTCAAATTGGTTTCCATACAACACCCAGTGCTCATCCCCAAAGGTGCCCTCCTCAATACCCATCACCTACCTTCCCCTCCCTCCCACCCCCCATCAACCCTCAGTTTGTTCTCAGTTTTTAAGAGTGTCTTATGCTTTGGCTCCCTCCCTCTCTAACCTTTTTTTTTCTTCCCAATCCCCCATGGATTTCTGTTAAGTTTCTCAGGATCCACATAAGAGTGAAAACATATGGTATCTGTCTTGGGAGATTTTTGATTATTAATTCTATTTCCTTACTGGTTATGGGTCGGTTTAAATTTTCTATTTCTTCCTGTTTCAGTTTTGGTATTGTATATGTTTCTAGGAATTTGTCCATTTCTTCCAGATTGCCCATTTTATTGGCATATAATTGCTCATAATATTCTCTTATTATTGTTTTTATTATTTTATTTGTTATTTATTTATTTTATTTATGTTATTTTATTTATTATTATTTGTTTTTATTGTTCTTATTATTATTTTTATTTCTGCTGTGTTTGTTGTGATCTCTCCTCCTTCATTCTTGATTTTATTTATTTGGGTCTTTTCCTGTTTCTTTTTGACCAAACTGGCTAGTGGGTTATCAATTTTGTTAATTCTTTCAAAGAGCCAGCTTCTGGTTTCATTGATCTGTTCTACTGTTTTTTTGTTTTGTTTTGTTTGGTTTGGTTTGGTTTGGTTTGGTTTGGTTTTGATAGCATTAATTTCTGCTCTAATGCTTATTACTTCCTGTCTTCTGCTTGTTTGGGGTTTTATTTGCTGTTCTTTTTGCAGCTGTTTAAGGTGTAAGGCTAGGATGTGTGTCAGAGATCTTTCTTCCTTCTTTAGGAAGGCCTGGATTGCTATAAACTTTCCTCTTTCCTCTTTCCTTTGCTGCATCCCAGAGGTTTTGGGTTGTGGTGTTATCATTTTCATTGACTTCCAGATACTTTTTAATGTCCTCTTTAAATGCTTGGTTAGCTCATTCATTCTTTAGTAGCATGTTCTTCAGTCTCCAAGTATTTGTTACCTTTCCAAATTTTTCTTGTGGTTGATTTCGAGTTTCATAGTGTTGTGTTCTAAAAATATACATGGTATGATCTCGATCTTCTTGTGCTTGTTGAGGGCTGATTTGTGTCCCGGTATGTGGTCTATTCTGGAAAACGTTCCATGTGCACTGAAGAAGAATATATATTCTGCTGCTTTAGGATGAAATGTTCTGAATATATCTGTTAAGTCAATATGGTCCAGTGTGTCATTCAAAGCCATTGTTTCCCTGTTGATTTTTTGATTAGATGATCTGTCCATTGCTGTGAGTGGGGTGTTGAAGTCTCCTACTATTATGGTATTACTATCATTGAGTTCCTTTATGTTTGTGATTAATTGATTTATATATTTGGTTGCTCCACATTTGGCGCATATATGTTTACAAGTGTTCGGTCTTCTTGATGGATAGTCCGGTTGACTATGATATAATGCCCTTCTGCATCTCTTGATACAGTCTTTATTTTAAAGTCTAGATTGTCTTATATAAGTATGGCTACTCTCGCTTTCTTTTGTTGACCATTATTATGATAGTTCTCCATCCCCTTATTTTCAGTCTGAAGGTGTCTTTAGGTCTAAAGTGGGTCTCTTGTAAACAGCATATAGATGGATCTTGTTTTCTTATCCATTCTGTTACCCTATGTCTTTTGATTGGAGCATTGAGTCCATTGACATTTAGAGTGAGTACTGAAAGATGTGAATTTATTGCCATTATGATGCTTGTAGAGTTGGAGTTTCTGATGGTCTGATGGTGTTCTAATATTTCTAATCTAATCTAATCATTCTAATCTTTGTTGCTATATATATATATATATATACACATATATATATATATACATATATGTATATATATATATATATATATATATATATATATATATATTCATCTTTTCTCCCCTCGGAGAGTCCCCCTTAAAATTTCATGCAGGGCTGGTTTAGTGGCCACAAACTCCTTTAATTTTAGTTTGTATGGGAAACTTTTTAGCTCTCCTGCTATTTTGAATGACAGCCTTGCTGGATAGAGAATTCTTGGCTGCATATTTTTCTGATTCAGCTCATTGAATATATCCTGCCACTCCTTTCTTGCCTGCCAAGATTCTGTGGATAGTTTTGCTGCAATCCTGATCTGTCTTCCCTTGTATGTCGGGAACTTTTTCTGCCTTGCTGCTTTCATGATTCTCTCCTTGCCTGAGTATTTTGTGAATTTGACTATGATATGCCTTGTTGATGATCGGTGTTTGTTGAATCTAATGGGAGTCCTATGTGCTTCCTGGATTTTGATGTCTGTGTCTTTCCACAGGTTAGGAAACTCTCTGCTATGATTTACTCACATAACCCTTCTACCCCTATTCCTCTCTCTTCCTCTTCTGGAATCCCTATCATTCTGATGTTGTTCTTTTTTAATGAGTCACTAATTTCTCTAATTTTTAAATCTTGCTCTTTTGCCTTAATCTCCCTGTTTTTTTTTTTCTGCTTCATTATTTCTCTATATGTTTGTCCTGTACATTGCTGATTCTCTGTTCTGCCTCATCAGTCCTTGCCGCCGCAGCATCCATCCGTGATTGCAGCTCAGTTATAACATTTTAATTTCATTCTGATTATTTTTTACTTCTCTTATCTCTGCAGAAAGGGATTCTAATCTATTTTCGACTCCAGCTAGTATTTTTATTATCATGATTCTAAATTCTTGTTTAGATATCTTGCTTGTATCTGTGTTGGTTAAATCCCTGGCTGTTCTTTCTTTTGGGCTTATATCCTTTGTTTTGTCATTTTGAAGAGAGAAAAGGAATTAATGAGGTAGAAAAATTAAAATTAAAAAATTAAAACTTAAAAAATATTAAAATTAAAAAATTAAACACACACACACAAAGGATCGAATGAATGATGCTACATCTTAGGTGTGTTTTGGTGTGAGTGTTGAAGGAGGTTTGACAGGTTAGAGGAAAAAAAGGGGAAAAAATGAAATCATTTGAGAATTTAAAAAAATGAATACACTGAAATAGACCAAAATGAGATGATGGGAGTTACATAGAATTTGAAAAAAATTACACAAAAGTAAAGAATGTAGTAGAAAAAATTAAAGAAAAATATTTTTAATAAAAATTGAAAATAAAAATGATTTTTTTCTCTTTCTGTATTCAAGAAAAAGAAAAGTGTAAAAGAAAAAAGAAAATTGAATACATGGAGCTGCTAACAGATTGAAATAGAACTGAAATTACTTTGTTTTCCATTAGAAGTCAGGCTATGAAGCACTTTATATTCCATAAAATAAGTAGGTGGTGAGACTTGTGTTCTTGAAGAGAGAGGTTGGCCCAGTTAGGCCGAACTCAGTGTAAAGGCTCAGTTCTCCAATAGATGGAGTTTATAGCCTACTGGGGTGGAGTGTTGTGGCGCTAGTAGGTGTGTATATGCATGCACATAAAAATGGTGTCACCCAGCTACCCAGTCGCTAGTATCGGAACTCTGTTCTCCCAGATCAGCAATCATGCACCCATTCTCTGTCTTCAGTTTTTGTCCATTCCCTGCTTTTTCACTGTCCGTGACCAGGCCCCAGGCAGTACCTCTCTCCCGAGTTTTGTCTTAGATGCATCTGTTTTCCCTGGCCCCTTACTACTGAAGGACTGTGGCTTTGACTCATTCTTCCCCTCTGTGGGAGTGTCTCACCGAGCAATGGCTGAATGAGCAAAAGCCAAATGTCAGCTGCACCCAGGAACGCTTGCTGGCCCCTGCTGCCAGGTGCCAGCCCGTCCCAGAAAATGTTCACAAGACAGTGTAGCAGCAGCGTTTCAGGGATTATGGAAATCACAACACACATCTGGCACCAGGATTCACCCTTAAGGACCTTGTTCCAGCACCAGTGAATATGGCCGTTTTCTGGGGTCTGCTGGGACCAGGTGGCTTCAACAGTCTCTACCAAATGTCCTTCCAGCAGTGGAACCGCTTTTCCCCATGTGACTCGAGAACCTCCCAGACCCCATTCTGTTCCTGGGGATTTTCCTTCCCACCAGAGCACCGCCAGGTATCGAATTGCAGAGTTGCAGCCTTTCCACTCCCCTTGTTTACAGTCTTAATGAAATTTAAACCCTCTCCTGCCTCCTTTCTCCCTTTTTAGTTTAGTCACTGTGGCTGTTTCCAATTTTCCACTTTCTCTCTTGCTGCTTTTTGGGACGGGTGATTTTCCCATATCTTCTCCTTCCCCATCTCCATCCTCTCTCTGCCTACAAAAGCACCTCCCTCCCCGTGGCTTCTTGCTCCCCAAGTTGACCTCTCCACACCGTGTACCTGCTGAATTCTGAGGTTCAGGTTGTGCAGATTATTGTGTTAATCCTCCAATCAGTTTTCTAGGTGTGCAGGATAGTTTACTGTTGGTCTGGCTGTATTTCATGGGCGCGAGACACAAAAAACTTCCATGTTATTTTGCCATCTTGGTTCCTCCTGGGTTTTAATTTTAATTATATGTCCACAAGGGGGCTAGAGTAGATGATCTTAATATGAGGCATACTTTTTGGAAAGTGCTTTCTATACTCCCAAACACTTTAGAAATATTAGTTTTTGGTAGTTTTAGTGTTAGTGTTATTTAAGAAGACCTTCAACTCTAACATTTAATGTTACTTTTTCAGAATGATTGAAGGTCATTATAAACATCAGTTATTGTACTGTATATATTGGCTACCGGAGAGGTATTAAAATTTGCAGCTATTCAAATTTTGCTTGTATGTACCACTAAAATGGCCTCATTGAATTTTAATTATGTTATTTTATTTATTTATTTATTTATTTATTTATTTATTTATTTTTTGACAGAGAGAAAGAGACAGAGCATGAGTCAGGGAGGGACAGAGAGAGAGGGAGACACAGAATCTGAAAACAGGCTCCAAGCTCCTAGCTGTCAGCACAGAATGCGGCATAAGGCTTGAACTCACAGACAGCGAGATCATGACCTGAGCCAAAGTCAGATGCTCAACCAACTGAGACACCCAGGCCCCCCTAATACTTATATATTTGATTTTATCAGAGCTTCTTTCTCCACATTATTTTCTTACTTGTTGCCATGGTCAGTGGACCTGTCTAATGAAGTCCCTTACTTTTCAATTAATTCCTAATCTTTTGTGGCTTTGAGAACACACTAATCAAGCTAGTTATTACAGAGCTGAAATTTAAAAAAAGTGAGTAAAGACTGCTTATTTTATTTTATTTGGAGACGGTGTGTGTGTAAAAGTGAAAACATCCTATGGAATTAGGTTTTAGTTTGTGGACTTTATTGTTGCAGGGAGTATGGCTGGAGTTGCAAAAGATGAGTCTGGAAATAAAATGCAGTTAAGTGAAGATCCTCATACTTGAGTCAGAATGAGGCCCTGACTCCAGAATGAAGCTTTTTTTTTTAAATTAGGATAATTGCTAAAGACTATATGCATAAAGTCAGCTAAGAAAGTGTGTTAATCAATCTAATGGTTTAACTTTTCAAGGTTGAATTTCAAGTTAATTGGTTTCCATAACACTAGGAATGGTCAAGTGTGAAGGAGGATCTGGCCCTGGACAATGTTAATGGCTCTAGGCATTCCTTACAAGCAGAAGCTGGTTCAGCTGTGTAAACATGTCCTAAGGCCTTGCACTTTATCTAGCTATTTTGTTTTGAAGTCTTTTCCTTTGATGCTTCTCTCCTGCATCTCCCACATCTCCCCCTTTTTCTTTCATTTGGCAAAGCTGGAGGGTGAAGACAGAGGTTTGTGAGGCATATTCTCAGTTTCTCCGCTGTCCCCTTCTCCAGACTAGGTATAGGCAAAGCAATAAGACAAAGATCAATATAAAAATACAAATCTCAGAAAAGCTTAGGGTTTTATATAATTCATTGGATTCAATTCCGAGATTTGATTAGTTATCTCAGATAGAGACAGAGCACCAGAAATCATCTCAAGTTTATTTTTGAATGTTTCATAGATGTCCTTTTGCAATTGAGTTATATCAGCAGAGGTGTTACCTTGATTAAGAAGGTGTCAATGCACCAGGTCCCATGATATCTTAGATTGATTATATACATGGGGAGTGACACAAAAGGTGGTTATGTTCCAATCACATTGAAGCTTTATCTGTTGTTGTAAACTAATAAATTGATCTCCTAGAAAAGGAACAGATTGTTGAAAGTAAGATAATTGGCTCTCTATTGGGCTATCAATCAGCCGTCGGCTGTTCCACAGCCTTTCTGAATCTTGATGCCAGTTTTGTACAAAGTGGGTGGTTTGTACAGTCTGATTCAGTGCAAAACCAGCTCTTGCTGCTGTAGCTGTAATAGTTATAATCCCAAGTACAGCAGTTACCAGTAAACCTACCAACTATTGGGTGCAGTGTAAGACGTTTCAATATCTCATCTATGAGAAACATTTCAGGGGAGTGTTGCCAAGACTGATCCATGATTACAGGCATCCAAACCCCATTATGTGCCTTAAGGATATATAATCTTTGTTTTTCCTGGTTAAAAGAAATAGAATTAAGACAAGTATAAATGGAACAATTATGGCAAGTAAGAAGACTGTTATCAGGGTCCCAATGAGGCATGCCTAACATAAACAGAAAAGGAAGTCTGACACATGCTTGAATTTTATGAGTCTCATTTAATCTAAAAGAGATGGAGAATTTATTTGAAACATTCATTAAGTGGCCTTTCCAAGTGGCCATGCCTAATAATCCAGTGCCAGTTTCCGAAGTTCTGAATGAACTGGCCCATCAGGTAAACGTGGGCTAGGGGGAGTCATCCCTCCTTCATGCCATACAATGGGATCAGATATTGCATCTGAAATGATGTCATCTTGATATCAATGCCATCGGACCTCTTTTTTGGAGTATTTGGTAGGAGCAGAGCCTACAGAAGCCCAATTAATGACGTTTCCTTTGGAAGTATTAAGTAGAACTCTACCAACCTCTCCTCTACAGAGCTCCCAATTAACCAATTCCTCAGGATTTATGATCTTTCTTAACTGACATGGAGGAAATTTAGGAGGGTGATTGTATGTAATTCTTCGACTTCTCATGGAGACTGCCTGTGGTAAGTACAATATAGAGACATTAGTCCTGTTATAGAACCAGGCTGGAACGCTGGCAGAAAACCCAAGTGGCACTCAGAGATCTTGGTGGATCAGAGATTTATTTAACACTGGCAGGCTCAGAGGAGACTGTTTCTCCAAAGGTCTGAGCACCAAAGGCAAGTGGGGAGGGTAATTTATAGCCATCAGCTTCCATATCTGTGGGTTTTTTTTGTGTGCACAGCAAAGGAAGAAGTAACCAGAGGAGGGGTCTCTAAACTAGAGACCAGAGTCTGTTTTATCCCCATAGGCCATCTTGGGCATACTTTATTACTTCTCCAACATTCCCCCCTTTGATGCCTTAAAAAAAAAACACAACTTTTAGTAGGCATCGCTTTTCAGTTTTACAGGTTGGTACTCTCAGAAGGCTAAGATTCGTGAAGTAGTTTGGTGAGCAGCAGTGTTTTCAATAAAATGTACCATGGCATTCAGTATACAGGGGCAGATGGATAAAAGTAAAATTATGGAGAGAAGGGGCCCCGCCAGGGCAGGAAGCCAGGATGCTCAATCCGTGAGATTCCATTCTTTCCATTGATTGATACTTTCCTGTTGTCTATGTTGAATTCTTTCCTTGAGTTCCTTAACCGTAGTCATAACTATTCCTGACTGGTTTACAAAATAACAACATACCTCCCCCAGAAAGATGCAAGTCCCTCCTTTTTCTGAAGTAAGGAGGTAGAGGGCTTGCCTATTTTGGAGGGTCACTGCTGCCAGAGAGTTTATTTGGTTTTGTAAGTTTACCAGAGAATCTGCCACCCATTCCATGTCTTCATTTATCTCTTGAGACAGTCTATGGTATAGTCCTATGGATGAACCTATCCCCCCTATTCCAGTCCCTATTCCTGTCTCAATTCTTCCACCTATCAGAACAAGTAGCAGGACTGCCTGTTTAGCCTGGGACTTGGTGCTAAAGGCTGTTAGGAACTGATCTTCAGTGTATACAGATATCTCAGGGGTTAGGAAGACAGAATAACATATCTGAGTCCACTTGGCCTTTAAGCATCGGTAGGCTGAATTAGAATACAGATAGAACACCCCAGGGGTTAAACATAGGGTTGTATTCCTCTTCAAGGTTATATTTCTTCTGCATAGAGAGGTACCGTTCATACCTTCTGGGACTGTACAGATTCGATTGTCTGCATTTGTGAGACAGACCCCAGTGGCTAGGGGTCCAATTAAGACAGAGGTGTTGGGTTTGAGATTTTAAGGAGCTTCCCAGGTCAAAGGGATGGGAGTGGCTAAGTAAGCCATTCAGCTAAGGGGCAAGCACATCCAGCAGGTTTGGGAGTGATTATCTTTTTTATGGAGGATATGTAGAGTAGTGTTGGCCCAAAGCTGGAGTGGAGAATTGGTAAGCATTTGATTGAGGGCTGAAAGGTTCAAACCCTCGTAGGCTGCCAGGGGAGTGGTCGCCTTTATGGCTTGTATTACCCTATCCTGGGTATCCTTTATAACTTTTTGAAGGGCACTCTCTTCCACCCCTCCCCCATCTGAGATCCCCCATTAAGTAAGGTAAGTGTAGCAAGCTCGCTTCCCTCTCTGGAGGCCCTTGTTGTGACATGGGTTCCTGACATTTTGGGTTATCTCTATGGTCCAATGTTTAGTCCTTGAGGCACCAGGTGACTGACAGAGTGGGTGTTTTTCCCTTGTAGCAATCTTTGTGGAGGGAGATGAAGGCGCTGAATGCCCTTGACCCCCTTATTGTCATATAACATTCCTGGGGGCAAAGTGGTAAGCGGCAGTTGTGAGGGTGAGAGAGGTTATCATAATATACAGGCAATACTTAATAATCCTCCAATCCAAAGGAGGCATGAGAGACCCAGCATGCATCATTTGTCCCATGTCCAGCTTGTTGGTTTAGTTTCTATCAGCCCAACAGGAAGAAGTAAGATCAGGGCTATGACAGCAGTAAGGGGCAAAGGCTGGCAGAGTTGCATCCAAACCCCTGGGCTAGGTTCATGCATTGATTCCTCAGGCTTCTGCCGTGCACAGTCCAGTCAGCTTCCAGGGTGTGGCTGGAGTGGGGCTGGAGGTCTCAGGGGCCAGTCTCTCTTTTGAGGGTCAGTTTAAGCAGGTTGACTGGATCTGGATCACTCCACCAGGTTGTGGGTTCTTCTGAGTTGGCCTCATATCTGGAGTGATGGACCTGTGGGGTGATACCTGAAACTTTAAGTGCTGTAGGAGTTGTTAGAATAACAATATGAGGTCCAGTCCACTGTGGCCTAAGAGGTTCCGTCTTCCAATCTTTGACCCACACAGAGTCTCCTGGCAGAAAGGGGTGAATGGGGGTCCCTAAGGAAATTGGGGCCCTCTCTATGGTGTATCTCTGTAATTTATTTAAGACTGCCCCCAAGGCCTGCAGCTGTTCTCTTATTCCCTTGTCTCCAATCTGGTGTAGGTCTACTGGGAGTTTTCCTAAACATGGGGGATGCCCATATAATAACTCAAAAGGGGAGAATCCCAGAGCCTCATGTGTGCATTGGGCATGCAGAAGGGCCAGCGGTAGTAAATCTGGCCATGGGAGATTAGTCTCCTGGTGGAAATTAGCCAGGATTTCCTTGAGGGTGCAATTCATCCACTCTAGTTTCCCTGAGCTCTGGGGTTCGTAAGCAGTGTGCAGTTTCCAGGTAACGTTGAGGGACTTTGTTAGGGTTTGTATAATGTCTGCCACAAATCTAGGTCCGTTATCACTGTGTATAGTTAAGGGTAGACCAAACCGAGGCACAATCTCCCATAGAAAAGCTTTGGCCACTTCGTGACTTCTTTCCATTCTGGCTGGGAATGTTTCAACCCATCCTGAATATGTGCAGATTATTAGAACAAGGTACCTGAACCCTTTATTTGATTGTATGTCAGTAAAGTCTACCTCTAAGTCTTTGAAAGAGGCGGCCCCCATCCTTTGTGTGCCAGGTGGGGGCCGTGGGGCAGGCCAAACATTGTTTTTGCAACATGTTACACATTGTTCACTGACAGCTCGGCATAATGCTGGCAGCTGGCTGATATAGTAGTTCTTTTTGAGGATGGCCTCTAGTGCAGTTTTCCCTAGGTGCATGAGTTGGTGATATTCCTTCACTAGGTGTTTTCCCATAGATGACAGGACAAAGATGTGCCCATTTGGCATGACCCACCATCCCTCTTTGCTTAGTGTGCCCCCTTCTGTTGAGGCCCAACTTCTTTCTTCATTTGTGTACAGGGGCGGGGAGGCTTCCCTCTTGGGCACAAGAGTCATAGTGTAGGTAGGTGCTTCACCTTGGTCACCACAGGTGGCCGCTCTGGCTGTTTTGTCAGATAGGCAATTTCTTTGAGTTATGGGGTCATCTCCTTTCTGATGTCCCTTATAGTGTAGGATAGCTACCTTGTCTGGCAGTCATATGGCCTCAAGAAGCTTTAGTATTTCTTCCTTGTTTTCGATAGTTTTCCCTGCAGCAGTAAGGAGGCCTCTTTCTTTATAGATGGCCCCGTGTACATGTACAGTAGTGAAGGCATGCCAGGAATCATTATAGATGTTAACTCGTTTACCTTTGCTAAGGATGAGGGCTCAGGTTAAGGCGTACAGTTCAGCTCGTTGTGCCAACCATCCTTCCGGGAAGGCCTTGGCTTCCAGAACTTCGGTGGTTGTGGTTACCGCATATCATGCTCTTCATCTTCCTTCTTGTAAATAGCTGCTCCCTTTGCCAAACAGAGTGATCTCCAGGCTTGTTATAGCCTGGGCTTAGAGGTTGGAGCAGCTGGCATAGACTTCATCCACTACTTTGGAACAGTCATGGTCAGGTTCTCCCTCCTTCGTGGGAAGGAAGGTGCCTGGGTTTAGTGTTCTTACTGTTTTGAAGGTGACCCTTGGGCTTTCATAGAGAAGGCCTTGGTATTGTTTCAGCCAAGAATTGGAGAGGAAATGATATCCTTGGGTGCTCATGAGGGACGTGACCGCGTGTGGGACCTTAGCATTAAGTGTTTGTCCCAGTGTGAGTTTGTCTACCTCCTTGATGAGCAAGACTGTGGCTGCCATCACTGAGGCATGGTGGCCATCCTGCAGCCACAGGATCAAGTTTTTTTTTACAGGTAGGCCACTGGCCATTGTCAAGGTCCCATGCTCTGAGTGAGCACTCCAAGGGCTATTTTGTCCTTTTCATGTATGAAGAGGTTAAAGGGACTTTCTATGCCAGACAAACCCAGGGCTGGGGCTCGTCCCAGAGCCAACTTTATTTCTGTGAAAGCAGCCCTTGACTCCTCAGTCCATGCGAGGGGCTACTGGTCTGGCCCTCCCAACAGGTCATAGAGGGCCCTTACTATGGCTGAGAAACCAGGAATCTGAATGCAACAGAACCGTGCAGTTCCTAAAAATTCACGCAAGCCTTATTTTGTTTGAGGCTGTGGCATTGTGGTGATAACTTTCTTCCTTACCGGTCCTAGTTCTCTTTTTCCTTTTGTGAGGAGGAAGCCTAAGTATCAGACCTGATGCTGACAAATCTTTGCCTTTTTCCAAGAGGCCCAGTACCCCGAGTAGGATAGAAGCTTCAGGAGGGCCTTGGTACCTTTCATAAAGTCTTCTTGGGTGTCCTGGCAAGGAAGAGTTCATCTATATACTGGAGGAGGACACACCGTGTGGTTTCCCTCGGAAAGTCAGCATGGTCTGCAGCTAGTGCTTCCCCAAAAAGAATGGGCAAGTTCTTGAAACCTTGGGGAAGTTGTGTCCAGGTCAGCTGCATTTGGCACCCTGTAACCAGCTTCATCCATTCAAAGGCAACCAGTGGCTGACTTTGAGAAGCCAGATGGAGGCAGAAGAAAGCATTCTTTAGGTCGAGGCATGTAAACCATCTGACCTACCCTGGAATTTGGCTGAGGAGAGTATATGGGTTCAGAACCACTGGGTGTAAGGAAACAGTCACTTTGTTAATGGCCCTCAAATCCTGTACTTTATCCTGTCGGTATCCTCCTCCTGGCTTCTTTAGTGGCAAGAGTGGGGTATTCCAAGCTGATTTGCACTCAGTTATAATATCTACTTCTCTGAGATTGATCAGGTGCTCTTGTATACCCATTCTAGCCTCGAGTGGAAGGGGGGTACTGCCTTTGTTTCTGAGGTTGGGCTCCAGGGATCATGTCAACAATGGTGGGGGCCCAATTCCAAGCTACTCCATGTGGGTTATCTTCAGCCCATATGGAAGGGAATGTAAGCCTGAAATCTGAAGGGCTACAGGGTAAGTCCTAGGCGCAGAATAGTCTCCGTTCTTCTTCCCTTGGCAGGGTAATTGACAAGACCAGGGTTTTCTTCTGCCTTGGGTTTAATTGGAGGCTAGTGTGTCCAGTGGGTTCAAAAGTTATCTTGGCCCCAAGCTTAGAGAGCAGATCTCAGCCCAGGAGAGGAATTGGGCACTCAGATAAGTAGAGGAACTCATTCCAGACTTTTTGACCCCCAAGTTTACATTGTCGAGCTTGACAGAAGGGCTGTTGTATTGCCCATGTCCAAGTAGCCACAAGTATGGTTGCCATCTTTTGGCTTGAGGGAGCCACCGGGAATTAACAATGGAGTATTCAGCCCCAGTGTCAACCATGAAAGTTATTGTTAGGTCCCCTACCTTCATTTCGACCGTGGGCTCATGGAGGCCAAGATAGAAAGAGCCCAGTCCCCCTCAGTCCAATTCTACACCAGCTAGACCAACGAGGTTGTCGCCTCGAGGTTCCTCTTGATATTGGCTGGGTTTTGAGGGCCCCTTCTGATTCAGACATTCATTCTTCCAGTGCCCCTTCTCTTTGCAGTACGCACATTGGTCCCTTGCTAAAGGGGTTCTGGCTTCCCCCCTTTTGGTGGTCAGGGTCTTCCTGTCTTTGCAATGCCTGTTTCTTTAAGTGCTGCTGTGAGAAAGGTGGCCTTCTTTTTTAGACTTCTCTCCACTTCTCTTTCAGCTGCAACTTCTCTGTTTATGAAAACTTTATTGACGACCTCTATCAGCTGAGTGATATTCATTCCAGCAAAGCCCTTTAACTTCAGAATCTTCTTCTGATATCTGGGGCAGCTTGTGCCACAAAACATGTATTTACCATCTGTTGACTTTCTGGTGCCTTGGGGTCAAACGGGGTGTATACACGGTATGCTTCACATAATCTTTCATAGTAGTCTCTGGGAGACTCCCCAGGATGCTGTGTGACTATTTTAGTCATGTTCATGGGCTTTTTGCCTCCAGCTCAGATTCCCTGAAGGAGGGCTTCCTAGTATCCTTGAATGTGGGCCTGTCCTTCTATGGTGAAATCCCATGTTGGGTGTTCTTCAGGCACAGCAGCTTGAGCCCAGACAGCATGGTCATTGATCCCCGGGGGTGCGTGATCTTCTAAGTACTGTCGTGTTTCTCTTCTTCTTCTTCTTCTTCTTCTTCTTCTTCTTCTTCTTCTTCTTTCTTCTGTATTAAACAGAGTATGGAGTAACTGTTGACAATCTTCCCAAGTTGGTTGGTGGGTCTGGAAGAGGGAGTCCATCAAGTAGACCATTGCTTGTGGCTTTTCAGAGTATGATGGAGTGTTGTGTTTCCAATTGAGGAGGTCTGTTGTAGAGAAAGGTTGATAATACATCATGCAGTGGCTGGGCTGGACTGTTCTGTCCTCATTCTGTCTTTCAGTCTCTCTTGTCTCCCTTACAGGCATTTGGAGAGTGTTAGCTCTGGGTCTGGGGCACAGTCTGGCTGCTGGCCCCTGTGGGGGAGGGTTCTCTGGGTCCGAGAGGGGTGGGGAGAGAAGGGCAGTGCTGACTGCGGCCGCTACCATAGCACCCACTGCCGCGGCGACTGCTGCACCAGTGGTGACTGCCATGGCGGTGGCGACTGTGGAGGTGACTGGGTCCACAGCAGCAATGGCGACTGCAGGGCAGACTGTGGCCACGGTGGAGAGACAGATGGGGGAGAAATTTCAAGCTCAGAGGGAGTAGGGAGGGAATTTGTCGAGTCATAAGGAGGTGGAAAGACAATATCTTCCTCCACGTCTCCTTTAAATATTAGAGGAGTGGTGGGTCACTTCTTTGGCTCCCTGAGTGAGCCTCTGGATAAAGTGGCTAAAACCTTTGTCTGGCTCTGTTTGCTAATGATGAATCACACCCAAGGTGAGGGATTTCATGGAATTTCAAGCCAGGAGTCGATGTATGCAATATGATCAGGGTGGCCTGGGTTCCCAGTGATTATTAGCCAAACCCACTACACTATTTGAGCATCTAATGTCCCTTCTGGGGGCCATCCAACATTGAATATGGGCCATTCTAGTTCACAAAAGGTCCTTAACTTCCTGGGTGTCATTTTCACCCCATATTCGCCTGAAAATCCCTTTTTAAAATTTTTGAGCATGACCTCTAAAATCGTAGGCTTACTCTGTTTTGATCCCATTATTAATTTCTTTCTCTTGTTCAGTGTCACAAAGACAGACAAAGGGAGGGTATCCCCTTGGATGAGAGGAGCAATCAGATACTCCTCTAGTCATGTTCCTGGGGGAACTTTAGGTAAGGTTTGGCCGTAGGGGACTCAGCTTTGTCATTTGTGATTGGAATCTGATCTGATACCACCCTAGACCTTAGACACTCACCACAACACAGGAGAGCCCATTCAGACTCTAGACTTTTGGGGACTTTAAGGGTGCCTGTCTGTGGAGGCACAAACTCGAACTCAACTGGGAAGCCTGGCTGAGCTGCACATTTCACACACACACACACACACACACACACACACACCAGAGTCTATTACATTCCCTACAGCAAACTCTTTACCTGTGAGACCTATTAAGGCCTCCAGGGATTGATCAGGTCCCCGTTGCACCCTTTTGGGTGGGCCTGACTTCTTTGGGGCCCCGACCTTACTGGTTCGACGTCGGGTCCAGGTTCTCACCTACCAGGTCTCTTTGAGTCCAGCGGGAACAACAGAGCGGGGCTGGCCTGAGGCAACGGAGATGGAGACTGACAAAATTTAGGCAGGGCACATTTTCTCTCTTGCGATGCCTCACTCAGTCACTGCCTCGCCGTTCTCCTAAACTGGTGGCAACAATGGGCCAGCACAGTTGGGTTTCCCAGTGAGGGAACCAAGTATGTTATGGAACCAGGCTGGAATGCTGGCAGAAAAACCAAGAGGCACTCAGAGATCTTGGTGGATCGGAGATTTATTTAACACCAGCAGGCTCAGAGGAGACTGTTTCTCCAAAGGTCTGAGCACCAAAGACAAGTGGGGAGGGTCATTTACAGCCATCAGCTTCCATATCTGTGGGTTTTTTTTGTGTGCACAGCAAAGGAAGAAGTAACCAGAGGAGGGGTCTCTAAGCTAGAGACCAGAGTCTGTTTTAGCCCTGTTTGCCATCTTTGGCATACTATATTTACTTCTCCAACAGTCCCATTAGGTATTTCTGCTATCCATGCCTGTGAACGAAGTGTAACACAGTGGTTGCCTATTTCAAAGAATATAGGTGGCCCATCTGCACCTACAGAATATTCAGGGATTACTTTTCCTTCTTCGTCTGGTTTAAATGGGCCTCTATTATCATAAGGTCCAGGAAACCAGACTGAATCATTTACATAAACTGGGAAAGAGGGATCATCCCATGTAATTAATCCATTAAGAGGTGGATTTGGAATATAAACCCAATATGTGTGATTCCCTTTAGTACTCATGGTTAAAGTAAGAACCGACATCATGGCAATAAACAGAGTAGTAGAAGTCTTAGGTGTTCCTGTTTTTTGAAGGATCTGTTCTGCTTCCTGAGTCATCTTCTTCATCTGTCCCGATGTTGGAGGTTTGGCTCTCATTGTTTTTTCTGTTCTTCTTTTTATCTCTCGTTCCAGGCCTAATTCTTCCATATCTTACTCCAGTGGTCAAAAATTATTGACTCTTTTTCTCTTTGCCCATCTGTTCATATCATGGTTTTAATCGCTGGGCTTGGAGCCAAATATCCCCTTTATCTGCGAATACAAAAGCAAACCCTCGACCCCACAATTTAGGTACCCATGGCACCTTTGCTATTATCATTTTTCCAAAATATTAGTTATAAAAAGAGTTTGGTATTAGAGATTGTGTGATGTTTTTCAGCTGCTGTGAGCTCTTGTTCATTTCTTAAATCCAGAAAATTAAGTGTAAATAATGCTTTCATTAATTAATTCTTTGGATTCGAGGTTATATCCCCCTGTTTTTGTTTTTGTAACATGGTTTTTAATGTATGATTAGTACTTTGAATAATAGCTTGACTTTGTGGGTTATAAGGAATGCCTGTAGTATGATGAATGCCCGCCCCATTTTTAGCAAAATATAAGAAAAGTGTGAGGAGTATAAGCAGTGCCATTGTCAGTTTTAAGATTCTGGGAGAGTCCCATCGTGGCAAATGCTTCTGAAAGATGTTGAATAACATGGGCCGTTTTTTTCTCTTGACAAACTTGTAGCCCATATAAAACCAGAATATATATCTATTGATATATGTTCATGTGCAAGGCGACTGAATTGTGGAACATGAGTAACATCCATTTACCATAAATCATTAGGTTGTTAACCTCTGGGATTAACCCCCTGAGAGTATGGGGGAATGACAATAGGCCCACAAGTGGGACAGTGTGTGATAATTTCTCTAGCTTAAGGGAAATAGAAAAGCATTTTCTTAAGCCTTTAGCATTAAGATGAGTAAGAGGGTGAAAATTTTGTGCTGTAATAAGAGGAGCTGCCAATAAGGAATCCCCTGTAGCATTTTCTTCTGCCAAGGGGCTGGGGAGGCCAGAATTAGATCATATGTGAGTAATGTATATAGGATGGGATCGGTGTTGGAGAAAATGTTGGACCTGAAAAAATAAGTCAGACAATTCTGACCCATATGAATAAATATTAATGGTTTCTAAATTTTCAATCATTTGTTTAGAATAGGCTGAATTCGTTAAGATATTGATGGAGGAGGGAACATCCTTAAGCAATAAAAACATGGCAAAGGGTTCAGCCTTTTGTACTGAGGCATATGGGTATTTTACATATTTAGAAGTAGAGCCATAATATGCAGAATAAACAGATGTGTTGGCATCTGTGAAATAATTAGGTTCATTTACAGGTACCAATTGTACAATTCGAAGCATAATGAAAGAGGTGGTTTTGATAAATTCAATTAATTTGTATTTAGGATAAAGGTTGTCTATGTGACCTATATAATCTTCAACTCCAAGTTGCAATGAAATGCATTGCTGATATGCCATGGATATTTGTGCATGAGACAGAGGTACTATAATTGTCTCAGGGTCTTGGGTTGTTATTTTCTTAAGTCTCTCCTGGCCCTTAAAAATTAACATTCCTATTTTGTCTAAGTATGTAGATAACTTTTTAAAGGCTTTGTTGGAAAAAATATCCATTCTATGATTCCATTAGTCTGCCAGAATACTCCTGTAGGAGAATGAGGTGATGGTAAAATTAACAAGGAAACAGGTAGCGAGGGGTTAATTTGAGTAAGCTGACTGGAAGCAATTTTTTGCTCAATCCATTGTAATTCTTGGGATGCTTCTGGAATTAATTTTCTAGGGCTATTTAAATTGGAATCCCATTTAAGTACATCAAAAAGATGAGTCAGTTGAGAAATAGGTATTCCTAGAGTAAGACGTAGCCAGTTAATGTCTCCTAATAACTTCTGGAAATCATTTAATGTATGCAAGGTATTTCTAAGAATTTGAATATTTTGAAGCTTTATTGAATTTTGTACTAATTTTTGACCTAAATACAATAAAGAATCTTCACATTCAATTTTTTCTTCTTCAATAATAAGGCCATATTCTGAGAAGGTTGTCTGAGCTGCTAAAAAGGGTGCATGTAAATCATGTCATATGGGTAAAGCTAATAGGATGCCATCCATATAATGGATGATCTTAGCATGAGGAAAATGAGATTGCAAATATCGGAGAGGTTCTGCAACAAAAAGCTGACAAAGTGGGCCTGTTTAACATTCCTTAGGGTAAAAGTTTCCATTGAAATCTGCTTATGAGCTTATCATGATTAATTAATTACAGGATCAGAGAACACAAATCTCTCTGAATCTTTAGGGTTTAAGGGAATGGAGAAAAAAATCCTTAAGATCAATAATTATAATTTTCCAGTCTCAAGGGATAGCAGCAGGCATTGGAAGGCCAATGTGTAGAGCCCCCATAAGTTGTATGATTTTATTTATGGCTCGGAGATCAGTCAGCATTCTCCATTTTCCAGGTTTCTTTTTTATGACAAAAACCAGAGAATTATAGGGACTAGTTGAAGGCTCATTATGTCCCTCTTCTAATGTTCAGAAACTACAGATTTTAAAGATGTTTTTCTTGAGAAAGCAGATACTGCTCTATCCATATGTGCTCATCAATAAGCCATTTTAAAGGCAGCACATATTTTTTTTGTTCTCTGGCAGTGGCCGCTAGGATAAATTTGGATATCCTAGCCTTGTGGCTTTATGTTTGGGGAAAATATCGAGGGGGTGTTTTATTGTCTTGTTGATTTTTATCTAATCCCTTCAATGGGTCGTATCCCACGGCACACATTATATTTTTATTTTGAGTAGATACAGATGGTATATTACTATATGTACCCCATTGTTGAAGTAAATCTCTATCCCATAGATTAATTGCAATGTTAGCCACATAGGGTTTAAGAGTTGCTATCTGATACTCCTGTCCTTCACATCTCATAATCTGTTGACTTCTTTTTATTCCCCCTAAGGAGACAAGTCCTGTAAAAATTACAGGCCTGTTTTCAACAGGCCAAGATGAAGGCCAAAACTTTTCAGATATGATGGTAATGTCAGCTCCAGTGTCTAGTAATCCTATAAAAGTTTTATTATTAATTTTAAGATGTATTTTGGGGCAAGGATCTTTCAAAAAAGTTTGCCAATATAATTGTTTTCCAGTACTGCCAAAACCTCGAGGTCTGATAACAGTATTGCTTTGGCCCTCTATATAAGGAAGAATAAATAATTTAGAAATTTTATCTCCTGGTAGAGTAGTATAAGGGTTATCAGCCAATATCATAACTTGAATTTCATTTTCATAATCGCAATCAATAACATCAGGATGCACATGAATACCTTTAAGTGTAAGACTACCCCATCCAAAAATAAGGCCTACTGTGCACTTTTCCAAAAGCTCATAAATTCTTGTTCTAACTTTAATGACACCTAAAGAAGGCTGTAAAACAACTGGGTGTATAGCAGGGAGATCTAAGGCAGCACTCCCAGTTGCTGCATGACAGAGGTCTGTGACCCGTTGATGTTGTGATGTTGAAACCCATGGCTGGCTGGATAAAGGCTCATTTTGTTTGTTGGGCCCTGAGCTAGGCCCCGTGAGAAATTTCCCTGATTTTGATCAATCTTAGGAGATGGAAGAGGATACCCATCTTTGTGATATTTGGAATGGCACCGATTGGCCCAATGATATCCTTTTTCACAATGAGGGCATAAAGCAGTTGTAGATATTAATTTAGATAGATTATTAGCACTGGTATTATTATCATTATGCCTATCTTTTTAAAACTTGTCCTTTATTCTTCGACAGTCTTTTTTCATATGGCCAATTTTTCCACAACCAAAGAATTTGGTGTTAGATTTAATTTTTTTAATGTTTATTTATTTCTGAGACAGAGAGAGACAGAGACACAGAATCTGAAGCAGGCTCCAGGCTCCAAGCTGTCAGCACAGAGCCAGATGCAAGGCTGGAACTCACAGACTGTGAGATCATGACCTGAGCGGAAGTTAGTTGCTCAACTGACTGAGCCACCCAGGTGCCCCGAATTTGGTGTCAGATTTAAAAGGCCCTATCCCTCTTATAGTGACAGCAAGTAGGTTCATATTGTAAAGTGGGGTACCAATATCAGCACATGCTTTCACATAGTCAGCCATGGACCCAGCAGCCGCTCTTATAGGACAAAAAGCTCACTGGCATTCTGAATTAGCATTATCATAAGCCACAGTAGGAAGCAACAAATCCCTTAGGCCCACTTGAGGAATTGTTTTAGCCAAAACATCTCTTAATCTCGCTATAAAGTCAACATAAGGTTCAATATTTCCCTGTTTAACACTTACATATGAGGGGGAAACCTCCCCTGGAGTAGCTATACGTTGCCAAGCCATCTTACAATTTCGTACTTGTATTGCTTGATTACTCATACCACGTTGATCTCTTAGTTGAGAATATTCTCCTTGTCCAAAAAGTTGTTCTTTGTCAATAGGAATATTATCATGAATGTTTCTTTCCTCTTGAATCTTAGCCTGATCTTCCCACCAAGTCATAGATTATAAATATTCAGCATGGGATAAGACAGTTCTAGCCAATATTTCCCAATCTTTAGGAATCAAGCATTCAGTGTCAGCAAATGCTGAAAGTAAGCCCTGCATATAAGGAGAGTTAGTGCCATATTGGGCACAAGCCATTTTAAGATCTTTCAAAAATTTTACAGGGATCTGAGGGTATTCAGCATTATAGCCTCCATTAGGGTATTGTGCATTTGGTGGAACAGCATTCAGAGTAACTGGAAATATTTCTGATACCAGTTGTATCAATTCCAAATCTCCTTCTTCTTTAGTCTTAACCCTTGTATCAGAGGTGTAATGATAGGGCCTTCATGTTCCTTGGAAGGAACTATTATTTGAGGCTGGTCATTAGAAAAAGGATTGGAAGTGACTGGATAGTCAGTCTTTCATTTAACATGAGTAGTAATTTTTATATTTTCAGGTAAAGGAGAGGGTATACTTTATTATAAGGGGGGGCAGTAGTCTCCAAGTTATAATTTGTGGGTGGAGGCAGAGGCAATTCTGGTAAAGTATCTTCCTCAGGCGCTATAGCCTTGATTTCTTCAGAAGAAGATTCATCCTCAAAACTATCAGATGTAAAATCTGACTCATCTCCTTCTTCTCGGTGAGTTTTTAATTTAGGTGAACTTATGTTTTGTTCTGAGTCTGTCTGTAAAGGCTAGAAAACCATCTCAATTAAAGAGCATAAATACCAAACTTTTAAAGAAATGATATCTCCATTTTGATGAGCACCTCTAAGTGTTTTCATAATTAATCTCCATTGTTTAAATTCTAAAAGATTTTTTCCAGAAGGGTTAAACTGATAGCAATCTTTTCTAACCAAGTACCAGAGCTCATCAACAGTTCCCCTTTTCACTTTTACTCTTGAACTTCGAATATAGTACAAAGTAATTTAGAGTAAGCTTCATGATCATGATACTGGGAATTTCCCATACTTCACTAGCCCAAAGCTGGACTGACCTCTCCTACTGCTCCGCTTTGGTCCTTTGCCACTGTAAACTGAAGTAGTCTCGAAGACTGTTGGCTGGGCCGTGTGGTATCCTGCTGACTACGCCAAATGTTGCAGGAGTATGGCCGGAGTCGCAAAAGATGAGTCTGGAAACAAAGTGCAGTTAAGTGAAGGTCCTCATACTCGAGTCAAAATGAGGCCCTGACTCCAGAATGAAGTTTCTTTTTATTAGGATAATTGCTAAAGACTATGTGCAAAAAGTCAGCTAAGCAAGTGTGTTAATCAATCTAATGGTTTAACTTTTCAAGGTTGAATTCTAACTTAATTGGTTTCTATAACACTAGGAAGGGTTGGGTGTGAAGGAGGATCTGGCCCTGGTCAATGTTAATGGCTCTAGGCTTTCCTTAGGAGCCCCAGTTGTGTTCAGCTGTGTAAACATGTCCTAAGTCCTTGCACATTCTCCAGCCCTTCCCTTTTGAAGTCTTTTCCTTTGATGCTTCTCTCCTGCATCTCCCACACTGTATGACACCTATTTTGCCTATTCAGGACTATTTTACTTCCTTCTTGGTTCTGTCAGCTGTGTTTGGACAGTTGAGGTTGCAAGTTATTTGGGTTCCAGATCACTGAGGTGTGACTTGCTGTTTATGGCACCTAAAATTTCTTGGGATATTGGGGCATCTGGGTGGCTCAGTCAGTTAAGGGTTCAACTCTTTATTTCAGCTCAGATCATGATCTCATGGCTTGTGAGATTGAGTCTGCATTGGGTTCTATGCTGACAGTGTGGAGACTGCTTGGTATTCTCTTTCTCCCTCTCTGCCCCTCCCAAACTTGGGCACACATTCATATTCTCTCTCTCTCTCTCTCTCTCTCTCTCTCTCTCTCTCTTTCTCTCTCTCAAAATAAATAAGTAAACATTTAAAAATTTTTCTTGGAATATAAATATTGTCAGATATTTTCAAATCATTTCTTTAACATAAATTTTCAAAATCATTACTTGTTATGGGGCACCTGGGTGGTTCAGTCAGTTGAGTGTCTAACTTCAGCTCAGATCATGATCTCATGGTTTGGTTCATAAGTTCAACCACAACATGAGGCTCGCTGTTATTGTGGAACATGCTTTAGATCCTCTGTCCCCTCTCCCTGACCCTCCCCTGTTGGTGCTCTCTCTCTCTCAAAAATAAACATTAAAAAAATTATTACTTGTTTCATTAAGAAATAGTTTATTTAAAACTGTTTTATTGCTGTTGGGAAGCTAGTTTTCATTTCCCAATGCTCTTTGGCCTTTGCTCTTTTCCTCTTTAAGGACACTTGGTAGAAATCCTCCTATGTATTTGGAGTCCTATTTGAGATACATTAATTCTTTCTTCTGAAGTTGTCCTATTGTTTTCATGAGTAATGAACATTATCCAGAAGACTTGGAGAAACACAGAAAAGACTGGCTTACCAACACCTTTGAAATTTTCAAACTTCCCCAGACGGTTCCAATTTACTCTTATTTCTAGAAAAAAGTCTACACGTAATTACCTTATTCCTCTATTTCTAGGGCCAGGCAAATATTCAACCCTGTCCCCCGACTCACTATTTCCGAAAATACTGGAGTGTAGGAACTCTAAGAATGGCAATCTTAAATCTAGAGCTGTAACTGACAATAATTAGATTAAGTTGGGTTCTAGTACTCTCTCTGTTCTTTCTTAACTTTGTGATCTTGAGAGCAAGACACTTTGCACTCTGAAGTTGTTTCCTCATCCAATGCGGTAATAATAACCTATGATTTTCTGCTTCCCAATCCTCTTATAAAGATCGAATAAGAAATGTAGATGATAGGGGAGCCTGGGTGGCTCAGTTGGTTAAGCATCCAACATCAGCTCAGGTCATGATCTCCCAGTTTGTGGGTTCGAGTCTGGCATGGGGTTCTGTACTGACAGCTCAGAGCCTGGAACCTGCTTCAGATTTTGTGCCTCTCTGTCCCTCCTCTGCTCATGCTCGGCCTCTGTCTCTCTCAAGAATAAATTTAAAAATTTTTAAATAAAAAAATAGATGAAAATTATTTTTAAATTATAGTGATTAAACATAAAGACACAGGGGGAGGTAGTATTAAGAAAAGAATCAGGGAAAGCAGATAGTGCCCCTCTTAAACTATAAAACACACAGGATATTATTAAATATCCGAAAAGATGTATTAGTATAGAAGAGATGAAGATTTGAAGTAGTGTCCAGGGTCGAGGCAATACTGGCTGAGGCTTCTGAGAGTAACAGAAAGAACCATTTACCTGTCCCCTACCATTAGTTAGTTAGGTTCAGCCATTCAGAGGAGAAAGTTATGATTAGGATTACATATCTCTGAAGAAATCAATATCAGACACTGACCATAGTCATAGGGAAACAATGAGGATACAATAGGACACAGTCAATATATCATATGGATGAATTATGTAGATAGAATTCAAAGTCTCCAAAAATTTTGTCAGGAATGGATTTGAAACAAATCCACTACAGTTGTATATAGGAGAGCCTGAGGGGAGAATAGGTTACTTAGAAATATTGTTTGGACAGGGATACTTTTGTTGAGAGGCATATAAATAAGGTTTAAAGAACATCCTTAATTCAGTACAGTTGTACAATATCTGATCTGGTTAAATATATCAGATAATCAAATCTAAATAAAGATAAAATATGCTAAAACTTAATCTACTAAGAAAACATTGAATATACACATTTTTGTCCTTGCTCACACTGTTTCTATGTCAAGTATGTCCTTATTTCTCCTGTCTATCCAGTCTTAAAAATTATTGAAGATTCAGCTTAAATTTTACTTCACTATAGACCCACATAATCTTTTCTATACAGTAAAGTCCATGAAGGTACCTATCAAGGACAATACAGTAAGTTTTACTCTATAACATATTGAAATTGAACCCAATTTCTTATAGAGATATTAAGACTTTCATAGTTAATTTATATTTGTAGATTAAGACTTGCATATTTCTTTCTTTATGGGAAACTGAATTCTGGGTATAAACTAGACAGAATATTGGTGTGTGTTGATCATATAATTAATCTATATTTCTCAGTATCATGAAAACAGTAGGAGGTCAATAAAGGCCTGTTTAATGATTTAAAGAAAAAAAAACCCTATCTATCTATCTATCTATCTACATATATATATATATATATATATATATATATGTAGTCACTGCATCTTGGTAGATTGGTTGAACTTGGAGAATACAAATACAAACGGAGCCAAAGTTAGAGATACAACATGGCAGAGGAGTAGTGGGACCCAATGTTCCCTTGTCCTTCAAATACAGCAGTGTTGAGGCCAAAGGACTTTGAATCTCAAGAGTCTAGGCTGCAGAGTAACAAAGATATCTCTAGAGACCCATGGGGGCAACCTGGCAAGCCATAGGTGCATGATCGTGAACTGGGAAAGAGAAAATGAGCTGCATAGGCACTGAGGGGAGGGATTCCCTTCTGCAGAGAGACAAAGGGAAGAGAGAGAGGCTGAGGAAGCATAGGACTATATCGGGACAAGAAAAAAAAAAACATGGACCTGGATGGTGAAAGACCAAATCTATAACTGCGGGGCTTCCTCTGGACTGGGGCCAGCTGTACATTTCACGCACTGAGGAAGCTGCAAGCCAGCCCCAGTCTCAGTAACTAGTTCAGAGGTGCAGTCCTCAGTGGGAGAAAGCAATTCTCTCCCTGGAGTACTGTGGGAAGAAGGTATATAACCTTTCAAAGGACAAAGACTGCCTTCACCTGCCAACCAGAGAACATATATCGGCTGCACAGAATGGCAGTCCCCCAGTACCGAGGCACATGGAGTGGGACATTTTAAGACATCAGGGGTTTAAATCCAAGCCAAGAACCACGGAGGCATGAGAGTCAGCAGAGCAGGACAAACAGCCTCAATAATGCCCACTGCACTGGTAGGAGAGCCTGAACAGAGTGGTTTGGGACACCCGGTCTGTGGAGGAGAGACAGGGGTGTCACCATTTTTCTCCCCATCACCAACAAGGTGGGGCCTAGGGAATGAAGAGCAGGCCCACATTGGAGGGAGGACCCA
The DNA here is from genome assembly GCF_027475565.1 of Acinonyx jubatus. NCBI lineage: Eukaryota > Metazoa > Chordata > Mammalia > Carnivora > Felidae > Acinonyx > Acinonyx jubatus. Next base: position 62,587,051 of record NC_069389.1, read on the forward strand.
CCTACCCTTCCATGCCTGGTAACTGTGTATCTACTGGAGCAGGATTGACACTGATGAACCAGACAGCCCCTCCTACAGACCACACTGCCACCCATTCCAAGGCAACCAGTAGTTTTCCATTTTCTGACTTAATTCTTGGATATTTCGTATATATATATATATATATATATATATATATATATATATATATTCTTTCTTCCTTTTCTCCTTCTTATTTCTTCCCTCCTCTAGTCTGGTTATTATGGTTGTTGGTTTGTTTAAACATACATATTTAATCTATATTCTTTATACTAATACTGTATCTCCTTCTTTATTTTCGCCTTTCTTTCTCTGGATTAAGCCATAGTGTTTCTCTGCCTAGTCAATTTTCTTTTCTTTTCCTTTTTCCCTGCCCCTGTCATATCTCTCTTTATATGGGATAAGGCCTCTTCCATCAACAATGCCACCACCTCATTGTTTTTGCAGTAGGGGGTGTTTTTTTTCTGTTTTTCTTTTTTTTGTTGTTGTTATCTTTTCCAGGGCCACTTCAACAAATAAATCAAAGCACACTTGGTGGAGGGTACAAAACATCACTACGAGTAGGAAGATAAAGCAACCAAAGTCACAACAACAGAGGGCAAGTAAAACATCAAAAAACATCTCTTGAAGGGCCAGGCCCTGGACAGTGTATGACTCCTCTTTAATATAAGAGTGCTCTCAAGTGCAGGACACATAACAAATTATTAAAACATATGAGGGACAGAAAATTAGCCAAAATGAGAAAACAGAATAATTCACCACAAAAGAAGTACCAGTAAGAAGTGACAGCTAAATAATTGATCAAAACAGATATGAACAATATATCTGAACAAAAATTTAGAATAATAGTCATAATATTAATCTCTGGTCTACAAAAAAGCATAGAAGACAGGAGCGAATCTATTGCTGCAGAGACCAAGGAACTAAAAAATAGTCATAATGAAATAAAAAATGCTGCAAATGAGGTGCAAAATAAACTAGAGGCAGCTACAGAGAGGATTGAAAAGGTAAAAGGAAGAATAGGTGAATTAGAAGATAAAATTATGGAAGAAGATGAAGCTGAGAAAAAGAGAAATAAAAAATTCTGGACCACGAGGGGAGAATTAGAGAACTAAGTAAATCAATGAAATGGAATAATATCCGTATCATAGGAGTTCCAGAAGAAGAAAAGAGAGGGAAATGGGTGGAAGGTGTATTTGAACAAATCATAGTTGAGAACTTGCCCAATCTGGAAGGAAACAGACATGAAATCCAGGAGGCACAGAGAACTCCTTTCAGATGTAACCTAAATCAACCTTCTGCGTGATATATCATTGTGAAACTGGCAAAAACACAAAGATAAAGAGAGAATTCTGAAATCAGCTAGGGACAAAAGAGCCTAAACCTACAAGGGTGGACACATAAGGGTAGTAACATACCTATCTGCTGAAAGTTAGGCCAGAAAGGAGTGGCAGGAAATTTTTAATGTGATGAACAGGAAAAATATGCAGGCAAAATCCTTTAGCCAGAAAACCTGTCATTCAGAATAAAAGGAGAGATAAAGGTTTTCCAAGACAAGCAAAAACTGAAGGAATTCATCACCACTAAACCAGCTCTACAAGAGATCCTAAGGGGTACTCGGTGAGTGGAATGAGGCAAAGACCACAAAGGACCAGAGACATCACTACAAGCATGAAACCGACAGATAACACAATGAATCTAAACCCATATCTTTCACTAATACCACTGAATGTAAATGCACTAAATGCTCCAATCAAAAGACATAGGGTATCAGAATGGATATAAAAAAAAAAAAAAAACAAGACCCATCTATTTGCTGTCTACAAGAGACCCATTTTAGACCTGAGGACACCTTCAGATTGAATGTGAGGTGATGGAGAACCATCTATCATGCTACTGCAAGTCAAAAGAAAGCTGGAGTAGCCATGTTTATATCAGACAAACTCAATTTTAAACTAAAGGCTGTACTAAGAGATGAACAAGGGCATTGTATCATAATTATGGGGTCTATCCATCAAAAAGATATAATGTCTATGTACCGAATTCGGAAGCATCCAAACATATAAAACAATCACAAACATAAGCAATCTTATTGGTAAGAATGTGGTAATGCAGGGGACTTTAATACTCCACCTACAACAATGGACAGATCATCCATATACAAAGTCAATAAAGAATCAATGGCCCTGAATGATACACTGGACAGGATGGACTTGACAGATATATTCAGAACTTTTCATCCAAAAGCAGCAGAATACACATTCTTCTTGAGTAAACACAGAACATTTTCCAAGATAGATCACATACTGGGTCACAAAACAGCCCTTAATAAATATAAAAGAATTGAGATCACATCATGCACATTTTCACATCACAATGCCATAAACTTGAAATCAACCACAGGAAAAAGTTTGAAAAACCTCCAAATGCATGGAGGTTAAAGAGCATCTTACCAAAGAATGAATGGGTCAGCCAAGAAATTAAAGAGGAAATTTAAAAATATATGGAAACAACTGAAAATGAAAACACAACCGTCCAAACCCTTTGGGATGCAGCAAAGGCAGTCCTAAGAGGAAAATACATTGCAATCTAAGCCTATTTCAAGAAACAAGAAAAATCCCAAATACAAAATCTAATAGCACACCTAAAGGAACTAGAAGAAGAAAAATAAAGAAACCCCAAAGCCAGCAGAAGAAGAGAAATAATAATAAATGAGAGCAGAAATAAACAATGCAGGATCCAAAAAACCAGTAGAACAGACCAATGAAACCAAGAGTTGGTTTTTTAAAAAAAAATAAACAAAATTGAAAAACCTCTAGCCAGGTTTCTCAAAAAGAAAAGAGAGAGGACCCAAATGGATAAAATCATGAATGAAAAAGGATTCATTACAGCCAATTCCTCAGACATACAAGAAATTATCAGGGAATACTACGAAAAATTGTATGCCAACAAACTGGAAAACCTGGAAGAAATGGACACATTCCTAGTCACCCAGACACTACCAAAATTCAAACGGGAAGAAATATAAACTTTGAACAGATCCATAACTAATGATGAAATTGAATCAGTTATCAAAAAACTCCCAAAAATTGAGAGTCCTGGGCCAGATGGCTTCCCAGGGGAATTCTACCAGACATTTAAAGCAGAGTTAACACCTATCCTTCTCAAGCTGTTCCAAAAAATAAAATGGAAGGAACGTTTCTGGACTCATTCTTATAAGGCAGCATTACCCTGATTCCCAAACCAGACAGAGACCCCCCAAAAAAGAATTACAGGACAATATCCTTGATGAATATGGATGCAAAAATTCTGAACAAGATACTAGCAAATTATACTTAACACCATATAAAAAGAATTATTCACCATGATCAAGTGGGATTCATTCCTGGGCTGCAGAGCTGGCTCAATATTCACAAATCAATCACTGTGACACATCACATTAATAAAAGAAAGGATAAGAATCATATGATCCTGTCAATCAATGCAGAGAAAGCATTTGACAAAATATAGTATCCTTTCTCAATAAAACCCTCAGGAAATTTGGGACAGAAGGAACATACCTAAACATCATAAATTCCATATATGAAAAGCCCACAGCTAATACCCTCAATGTAGAAAAACAGAGCTTTCCACATGAGATCAGGAACACGACAGGGATGTCCACTCTCACCATTGTTGTTTACCATAGTATTGGAAGTCCTAGCCTCAGCAATCAGACAACAAAATGAAATAAAATTCATCAAAATTGGCAAAGAAGAAGTCAAACTTTCAGTTTTCACAGATGACATGGTACTCTACATGGAAAAGCCGAAAGATTCCACCAAAAGGCTCATAGAACTGATACATGAATTCAGCAAAGTGTCAGGGTACAAAATCAATGTACAGAAATTGGTTGCATTTCTACACACCAATAGTGAAACAACAGAAACAAATCAAGAAATTGATCCCATTCACAATTGCACCAAGAACCATAAAATCCCTAGGAATAAACCTAACCAAAGATGTAAAATGTCTGTATGCTGAAAACTATAGAAAACTTATGAAGGTAATTGAAGAAGACATAAAGAAATGGGAAAACATTCCGTGCTCATGGATTGGAAGAATAAATATTGTTAAAATGTCAATACTACCCAAAGCTATCTACACATTCAACGCAATACCAATCAAAATTGCACCAGCATTCTTCTCAAAGCTAGAACATCAATCCTAAAATTTGTATGGAACCACAAAAGTCCCCGAATAGCCAAAGCAATTTTGAAAAAGAAAACCCAAGCAGGAGGCATCACAATCCTGGACTTTAGCCTCTACCTCAAATCTGTAATCATCAAGACAGTATGGTATTGGCAGAAAGACAGACACATAGACCAATGAAATAGAATAGAGACCCCAGAATTGGACCCACAAATGTATGGCCAACTAATCTTTGACAAAGCAGGAAAGAGTATCCTATGGACAAAAGACAGTCTCTTTAGCCAATGGTGCTGGGAGAACTGGACAGCAACATGCAGAAGAATGAAACTAGACCACTTTCTTACACCATACACAAAAATAAACTCAAGATACATGAAAGACCTAAGTGTAAGACAGGAAACCATCAAAACCCTAGAGGAGAAAGAAGGCAACAACTTCTTTGACCTCAGCTGCAGCAATTTCTTGGTCAACACATTTCCAAAGGCGAGGAAATTCAAAGCAAACATGAACTATTGGGACCTCATGAAGATAAAAAACTTCTGCACTTCAAAGGAATCAGTCAACAAAACTAAAGGCAACTGACGAAATGTGAAAAAATATTTGCAAATGACATATCAGATAAAGGGTTAGTGTCCAAAATCTATAAAGAACGTACCAAATTCAACACCTGAGAAACAAACAATCCAGTGAAGAAATGGTCAGAAGACATGAATAGACACTTCTTCAGAGACTTCAAGATGGCCAACAGACACATGAAAAGATGCTTAACATCACTCATCATCAAGGAAATACAAATAAAAAACACACTGAGATACCACCTCACACCAGTCAGAGTGCCTAAAATTAATTCAGGAAACAACAGATATTGGCTGGGATATGGAGAAAAGGGAACCCTCTTGCACTGTTGGTGGGAATGCAAACTAGTGCAGCCACTCTGGAAAACAGTGTGGAGGTTCCTCAAAGAATTAAAAATAGAACTACCCTACAACCCATTAATAGTACTTCTAGGAGTTTATCCAAAGGTTACAGGAGGGCTGATTCATAGGGGCACATGTACCTCAATGTTTATAGCAGTGCTTTCAACAATAGCCAAATTATGGAAATTGCCTACATGTCTATCAACTGATGAATGGATAAATATGATGTGGTTTATATATACAATGGAATACTACATGGCAATGAGAAAGAATGAAATCATGCCATTTGCAGCAATGTAGATGGAAGTGGAAGGTATTATGCCGAATGAAATAATTCAGTCAGAGAAAGACAGATATCATGTTTTCACTCATGTGGATCTTGAGAAACTTAACAGAAGACCATGGGGGAAGGGAAGGGGAAACAAACAAACATAGTTAAACACAGAGAAGGAGAGAGGCAAAACATAAGATATTCTTAAATATAGAGAACAATCTGAGTGTTGGAGTTTAGGGAAGAGGGGAAAATGGGTGATGGGCATTGAGGAGGGTACTTCTTGCTATGAGTACTGGGTGTTGTAGGTAAGCAATGAACCACGGAAATCTACCCCAGAAACAAAGAACACACTCTACATACTGTATGTTAGCCATTTTGACAATAAATTATATTTAAAAACAAAAACAAAACCAAAAAATAAATGGAGCCAAATTCTACCTTGATCTCCATTAATTATTTTACCATATTACAGTATACTCTGTCTTTTGTAGTTTTGTAAAATGTGTTTATAAGATGTTAACTATTAAAACATTAAAAATGTTTCTTGAATGTTGTTTTCTTTTTGCCTTGATGTCATATTTGTTTCTATTAAGAAAAAAAGGATACTTTATGCCTCCTTTCCTCAGTAGGGAAGCAGAGGTGTGAAGGACTGGATGTTGAAGAAAGATAATACTTCACAAGATTAGTTACTCTTTCCTTCCTTCATCTGTATTCCCAGTTCTTTCTTTTATTTCCAATAAATTAAATAAAGTATTGATAAAATAAATGTGTGATTTCCATCCAAATTATTTAAAGTGCCACTTTCTTGTGCTTTTTACAGTACCCAAGAATCTGCTCCTACTCTTGTTTCTACTCCACCTCCAGGTCTAGCTTGCCATTTTGTGATTCCTCTGTCTCCTCTGGGCCATTCTTCTTTTGCAGTGGTGGCTTAATTTTACATTTCAACATATGTGAGACTGGTAAATGAAAGAGCAACTATGGGAGGAAGAAGACCACAGAAGAACCAAATATAGCTTAGGACAAAAACGGGAGAAGGCATATAAGGAAAACGTAAACTTTGTTATTTGTTATTGGTAGCTTATAGGCTGGTTGCATATGGACCTCAAATTCTGTTTAGTATTACCTCTTAGTACCCTACTTCAGCATATATCCTTTGGTATCCACTGCCAATGGCATAAAACCCCCAATTTATTGGCCTGGCATCTAATGTAGCCTCAGTCTCCTTTATTCAGTCACACCATCATCCATTGCTCCACTCCAGCCCAATTAGTGCTTTCACTCTCTCATGCTTTTTTATCTGTGCCTCCTGACACCTCTTCCTGGAATATACCCTCTACTGTTCAGTCCATTAAAATCCCACAATCCTTAACCCTGATGGTTTACCTTGATCCTTAACCCACCTGATTCAGGAATATTTCTACATTCTTATCACATTCAGTGACGTCTCTTTCTTTTGTGTTCCTATAGTACCAATTAGCTGGACCACACTTATTATACTTAGCATATATTCTTAGCATACCTGGTATAGAATCTAAATCAGATAGGACATTTAAAGATTGCCACTGTGTAACAAGAGTTTAAAAGGGCAATCCAGGTGAAAAGAGTCAGAGAATAGAAGGCAGTTCTTTAGGAGACCTGAATTGATTCTATAATTGCAGGATTGAGAAAATATTATTTATCAATAATATAGAATGAAGGAGTATGACCTGATGGAAAGTAAGAGAATTAAAAACCCTTTCCTCCCCCAACTCCATACGATTCCTTGATGTAGTCACTGTCAAATGCTCTCATTTCAGGGGAAGAAATAGTGAGAGTCAAAGCATTGCCAGAGTTCTATAGTGAGTAATCCCTTTGTAAGTGGTGTTGGAATAGGGACTCAGATCTAGATATCTTTTCCCAATCCTCTTATTTTTTCACTATCTTATGCTATCTTTTGAGTTACTTATTTAACTCATACATGTTATTTTTATTTTATTCTCTAAATTCCCTAAAGGTGGGGACTGAGATGTATTCATCTATATTTCTTACAGTACAGTTTAGCACAGTACTTGGGCCCCAGTTTAAAAATCTATAAATAGTTGCTAATTGACAGATTTGTTTTTTTAGTTTCTTAAATAGTTTATATTTTCACTTTATAATTTTTCAACTTCTACTAATTTAAATAATAATAAATTCCCAGCAGGTAAACTGCAGTGTTCTCCAATATATCTATGCCAGCACTGTGAAGCAGAGATTGCTAATTACCATCCTTATAATCTTGAGTACGTCACTGTCTCTCTCTGGGCTTGATTTCTTCATTTCTGAAGCCATGGGTTTGTAATGCTTTCTAAGTTCTCTTTCAGTTCTCATATTTAAATAATGCTAATTTCTCATTTTTAAATTGTTTTTAAAACTCTCAGTGCAAGAGTTTAATACTTTACATTAGCAAGATATGACATAATAATTATCATCTTGGGGTGCCTGTGTGGCTCAGTTGGTTAAGCATTCAACTCTTGATATTGGCTCAAGTCATGATCTCACAGTTTCATAGGATCAAGCCCTGCTTTGGCTCTGTGCTGACAGAACAGAACCTGCTTGGGATTCTATCTCTCCCTCTCTCTCTGCCCCTCCCCTGCTCTCTCTCTCTTTCTTTCAAAATAAATAAATAAACATTTAAGAAATAACTACTATCTTAACAAGATGCAAAAACCGAAAATTCACATCATATCAGTTTTTGCTGATTGAACACTAGAATGGTGAGTTCATTCTACCAAACAGATTTATTTCACTTTATCTCTGTTACTTTGGGTTCTAACAGTGAGGAAGTATTCATTTCTACCCTTCCCTTGGACATTAAAGTTGGGCAATCCTGGGCTGAAATGTCAGCTTCACCATTAACTATTTGACTTTGAGTGAGTTACTCAATCTCTCTATGATTGGTTTCCTCACTGGGAATCAAAGCTAAAAATTCTCAACTTTGCAGGAATTTCATGAGGATAAAGAGAAAATATGCATGAAAGTTCTTAGTACAATGGTGTCTAGTAGATGTGAAACATCCTAATGATGACGATCTATATCATGTATGATTGGTTTTACTAAGAGGTTGGCTTTTTGTTACATAGTTTTAATGGAATGCTAATACTTGATGAGGATTTAATCACTCTTCAATTAAGCTTGAGGTTTGAGAGATTGGAATGCTGAAAGAACATGGAATAAACTCTCCTGACATCCCTCTCAGCACATAGCTTATCAGTTCAGATTTAGGATTTACATGACACAAAGGAGAAGGAATTAAAAATAGTAGATGGCTGGAGAGGTGTTTATAAATGGCTTAAATGAAATAGAAGCATGTGAGAAAAGTTCACGCAGTCAAAAGAATTTGTATGAGATGGCTTTCAACACATATAGCCATTCTAGTCCTCTGCATAAAAATAGTATTCTCAATATCTAGTAACAGAGGCTGATTCAAGGATATAGCAAATCTTTGTCATATACAAATAAGCTCTGGGTGAGATGACTGTTTTCATGAAAATTAAAACTTACTCTTATTTAAATCTCAGAAATCTACTACCAGTAATTAGGTCTTCACATCTTCGTTTGACTCAGTTTACAAATTTGATGTTTAAGTCTCAAAAGTTACTCAGGAAGGCCACAGATAAGAGACGTGACATGAATCAGGTTCAAAAATAAGAATAAAAATGAATAAATGAAAGAAAGAAAGAAAGAAAGAAAGAAAGAAAGAAAAGAAAGAAAGAAAAGAAAGAAAAGAAAGTCACTTAAGTATAAGGTAAATAGGGGCACCTGGGTGGCTCCGTCAGTTAAGCGTCTGAATCTTGATCTCGGCTCAGGTTGTGACCTCATGTTTCATAAGATCCAGCCCAGTGTCAGGCTCTGCGCTGAGTAACCTTAAGCCAGAAAAATGACAATAATTGCTTTAAGGAAAGTCAAATTGTTAAAAGTCTTTCAGGCCTGGGTTTTGTCATGTTTCTGCTACCTCTTTGGCCCTGACTGTTACTGATGCACATGTGATGGAACCTAGAATTGCTGATAATTATGAGGAAATGCTGCTGCTGTAGGAAAAGATTGTGGCCTAGGACTTAGGAGACCTAAGGTCTAGGTCATGCTGTGCTGCTCATTTGCTGTGACCTGACACAAATCACTAGCCCTTTCTGGGTCTCAATTTCCTCTTCTCTCAAAAAAGAGGGTTGGACTTTATGGTATCCGGGGTCCTATCTAGATTCAGCCATTCAGTGGCTTTAACAAGGAATGTCAGACTTTCTCAAAAGAGCACAGGCACATTGATTCAAGTGCATGAGGTATGGTAATTTGTAAGGCACAAAGTCTCTGAGATAGAGGAATAAAGACTACATGAGTTTACAGTTTTAAAGAAAAAAACCTAAATGATAATATATTTTATGGCTGCTGATACTACAGCCAGGTCTTCTTATCAATCCTCTGCTTACCTGGAACCAGGTGGACCATAATGAGTGGTACTATCATCAGGGGACAGCTATAGTAGGATGCAAATAGGGACCAGACCCAAGTCCAGTTAAACAGGGAAGTAGGAAATGTCTATCCTTTTCCTTTTCTCCTTCCAGAAAGTTCTATTAAAAATCACATTTGAGGGGCGCCTAAGTGGCTCAGTCGGTTAAGAGTCTGACTTTTGGTTTCGGCTCAGGTCATGATCTCACATTGTGTGAGTTCGAGCCCCCCGTCAGGCTCCGTGCTGACAGCACAAAGCCTGCTTGGGATTCTCTCTCTCTCCCTCGCTCTGCCCCTCCCCCACTCGCTCTCTCTGTCTCTCTCTCAAAAATAAATAAATAAAAATTAAAAAAAATAAATAAATAAAAATCACATTTGTGGCACACTTGAATATCGTAGTCAATTGAGCATTCAACTCTTGATTTCAGCTCAGGTCATGATCCCAGGGTCATAGGATGGAGCCCCATGTTGGACTCTGCACTGAGCGTTGAGCCTGTTTAAGATTCTCTCTCTCCCTCTGCTTCTCTCCCCTGCTTGTGCTCTCTCTCTCTCTTAAAGAAATCTTATTTGTGGGGCATCTGGATGGCTCAGTTGGTTGAGCGTCCGACTTCAGCCCAGGTCATGATCTCACAGTTCCTGGGTTCGATCCCCATGTTGGGCTCTGTGCCAACAGCTCAGAGCCTGGAGCCTGCTTCAGATTCTTTGTCTTCCTCTATTTCTGCCCTTCCCCCACTCGTGCTCTGTCTCTGTCTCTCAAAAACAAACATTAAGAAAAATTAAGAAATCTTATTTGTGATGTTTACAAAATTTAAAACAATGGCTTCAAAACATTAATGAAAAAGGTAGGTTGTAAAACAATGTACACATTATAATTTCATTTTTGTTTATATAAGTAATAGGAAGGAAAGACACCAAAGTCATAATAATGGTTACCTCAAGGCAAAAATAATATTCTGTGTTTTTATACATTTTCCAAATTGGTTTACTCTTACCTTTTTAATGGGCTTCTCACTCTACTTTTGATCCCTAGAATGCATTCTTCATTGAGACCTCAGAAAATATTTTTCTAAAAATATGAATCAAGGCATGTAAATCTGTTGCTTAGAAGCCACCAGTTGATACCTATCAAACTTGTATTACAAACCAAGCTCTTTACTACAGTCAAAAGACTCTCCATTATTTGATCCCAGACCTTTCCTAGGAACTAACTTCCTATTACTTTCCCTTCACGGACTACTCTATTTGAGCAGTTCTTTGAACATTTGAAGACCACCCCTACCTCAAAATCTTTGCCTGAAATGTTATTCCTGAAAAATTCATTTTCATTTTCATTCTCAGCTTCAAAGTCACTGAAACAGAGGGCTCCTTTAACTCCCCAGTTTAAATTAATTTCCCATGTTCTACTCCTTCACAGCACTTTTGACTCTTTCTGTATTACATTTGCATAATTTGTAATTACAATCAAATATAAATTTATTTTATTCCTCTATACTTTACTAATCTGTAAGCCTCTTGAGGGTAGGGGCCATCTCTTTTGCTCACCACTGTATCTCCAGGATCTAGCACTATGCATGGAACATATTAGGCAGTCAATAATGTTCTATAAATGAATAACTGAATGAATGACTCAATTAATGCATACTACTTGTGTAAGTAAGAGGGAAAATGGAAGACACAATTGTGGTGGGTATTTTACTTCTTCAGGAAATCTTTGGTGGTTTGTGTCTCCAGTATAAAGGATAATATCAGGGTGCCTGAGTGGCTTAGTTAAGCAAACGACTCTTGATTTTGGCTCAGGTCATGATCTCACGGTTCATGAGATCAAGCCCTGCCTTGGCCTCTAAGCTGACATCTGGGGCTTTCTTGGGATTCTTTCTCTCCTTCTCTCTCTGTCCCTTCCCCACACCCACTCTCTCTTTCTCTCTCAAATAATTTTTTTTTAAAAAGGATAAGATCATTTCTGATGAGGATCTAGAGATCACATTTCTTTCCTTAACAGTGTGTTTGCCATCTTTGTTCTAAGCTTTAACTTAAAGGAAAAGCCATTCAAAAGTCAATGAATAGACTGCATTTCCCTTCAGTTTCTTACAAAATGAATAAATTGGATAGGAAGAAATGAGGCTGTGAACACTGTGGCCTAGGCTTATATGTTATCTTCTGTTATAACAAATGGCAGAGAGGTTTAATGGCAGCAAGTTTGTTTAAAAATAACCAAAATGATTCACATATGAGTGAAAACATGTTGTCTGTCTTTCCCTGCTTGCCTTATTTCACTTAGCATAATACCCTCCAGTTCCATCCACGTTTCCACAAATGGCCAAGTTTCATTCTTTCTCATTGCTAAGTAGTACTCCATTGTATATATAAGCCACATCTTCTTTATCCATTCATCAGTTGATGGACATTTAGGTTATTTCCATAATTTGGCTATTGTTGAAATTGCTGTATAAATATTGGGGTACAAGTGCCCCTGTGCATCATTCACTCATATGTGGATCCTGAGAAACTTAACAGAAGACCATGGGGAGGGGAAAGGGGAAAAAATTTACAGAGAGGGAGAGAGGCAAACCGTAAGAGACTCTTAGATACTGAAAACAAACTCAGGGTTGATGGAGGTGGGGGAGAGGGGAAAGTGGGTGATGAGCATTGAGGAGGGCACCTGTTGGGATGAGCACTGGGTATTGTATGGAAACCAATTTGACAATAAGTTATATTTAATATAAATAAATAAATAAATAAATAAAATAAAATAAAAAGAACCAAAAGATTTTATTATTTCACTGCATTACTCTACACTCAAAGCCACACTGGAAAGAAAAGTGATTGGGTTTGATGATAAGAAAATCTCTTAAGAAAGCCTCTCTGATAGACAATGCATCCATTAATATTTACTCACTTGAGGAGAGGGAAATGTATTTTTGAGAGACTGGAGTCAATATGGATAAGGTATACAATCAACTGACACTTGTGGAAAGCACAGATATTTTGATCCATGAGAGGGAGAGCTTACTATGACTCCTGGAAAGGGAAATTTGTTTCTATTAAGGACAGAAGTAATTCTTTGGAGGCTTTCCACACAAGATTCACTACCACTGGAAAGAGCAGGCCTAGTATCAGGTAATGTGGGTTTTTTTGGACAGCATACCCTACTGTCCTTGCAATTCTGCACAGCTAATGCTGTGTCCTCCTCCTGGAGGTAATTCCATTTTAAAGTTTATTTCGTTTTGAGATAGAGAGAGAGGGAGAGAGAGAGAGAGAGAGAGAGAGAGAGAGAGAGAGAGAGAGAGAGAAGGGGCAGATAGATGGAGACACAGAATCCAAAGCAGGCTCCAGGCTCTGAGCTCTCAGCACAGAGCCCAATGCAGCGCTCGAACTCATGAACTGCAAGGTCATGACCTGAGCGGAAGTAAGATGCTTAACCTACTGAGCCACCCAGGTGCCCCGGTAATTCTATTTTAATATAAATCAATGATCTCCAAGTTGTAGGGATAGTCATTTTAGGCATAAATATCAAAGGAAGGTAGATTGGGGGTTATAAACTGTTACATTTTTTTATAGTTAATTTTACTATTTAATGTGGTGGCATGTACTCTGGGAGGTTTTTTTTTTTTTTTAATTTTCCCTCAGTATTCTTTTAACATACAGAGTTTTTTAAATTAGTTCCAGGTGTACAATATAGTGATTCAACACGCCCATGCAACACCTGTTGCTTATCACAATAAGTGCAATAATTAATCCCCATCACCTATTTAACCCATCCCCCTACCCACCTCCTCTCTGGTAACTATCAATTTGTCCTCTATCACAAAATACCTATTTCTTGATTTCTCTATCTCTTTTTTCCTTTGCAATTTGTTTTGTTTCTTAAATTCCACATATGAGTGACATCTATGATATTTGTTTTTCTCTCACTTATTTCCTTTACCATTATACTCTCCATCCATGTTCTTGTACATTACAAGATTTCATTCTTTTTTATGGCCAAATAATACTCCATCGTGTGTGTGTGTGTGTGTATTTTCTTTATCCTTTCAAAAATCAATGAACACTTGGGCTGCTTCCACAAATTGGCTATTGTAAATATTACTTCTATAAACATAAAGGTGCATGTGTCCCTTTGAATTAGTGTTTTTGTATTCTTTGTGTAAATACTTGTAAGTGCAATTGCTGAATCATAGGGTAGTTTTATTTATAAGTTTTGAGGAAACTCCATACTATTTTCCACAGTGGCTGCATAAGTTTCCATTCCCACCAACAGTGCATGAGGGTTCCTTTTTCTCAACATCCTTGCCAATGCTTATTCCTTCTTGTGTTGTCGGTTTTAGTTATTCTGACAGCTGTGAGGTGATGTCTCATAGTTTTAGTTTGCATTTCCCTGATAGTCATGTGATGAGGAACACCTATCATGTGCCTGTTGGTCATCTGTATGCTTCCCCTGGAGAAATGTGTGTTCATTATTTCTGTTTCTTTTTTAATTTGATTATTTGTATTTTGGGTGCTTTAACAAATTCTTTATATATTTTGGATTCAAACCCTTTCTTGGATATGTCATTTGAAAATATTCTTTCCTATTCTGTATTGCCTTTTAGTTTTGCTGATTGTTTCTTTTGCTATGCAGAAGCTTTTATTTCGATGAAAGTCCAAATAGTTTATTTCTGCCTTTGTTTCTCTTGACTCAGGAGACATATCTAGAAAGAAGTTGCTACTACCAATGTCAAAGAAGTTACTGCCTGTGTTCTCCTCCAGGAGTTTTATGATTTCAAGTCTTATATTTATGTCTTTCATACATTCTGAATTTCCTTTGGTATAAGGTATAAGAAAGTGGTTAAGTTTCATTTTTCTGCATTTAGCTGTCCAGTTTTCCAACACCATTTTTTGAAAAGACTATTTCCCATTGGATATTCTTTCCTACTTTGTCAACAATTAATTGACCATAGAATTGTAGGTTCATTTCTGGATTTTCTATTCTATTCTATTGATCTATGTATCTCTTATTGTGCCAGTACCATGCTGTTTTAATAAACACAGATTTTAATATAACTTCAAGTCTGGAATTGTGATGCCTCCAGCTTTGATTTTCTTTTTCAATATTGCTGAGCTATTCAGTGTTTGGAGTCTTTTGTGGTACCATGCTAATTTTAGGACTATTTGTTCTAGCTCTGTGAAAAATGTTGGTGGGTATTTTGATAGGGATTGCATTAAATGCATAGATTGCTTTCAATAGTATATACATTTTAACAATATTTATTCTTCTAATTCATGAGAATGGAATGCCTTTACATTTCTTTTTTCTGGCTATTTTACTATTTATTTATGTTTCTTTGTTTTTTTTTTCTTTTCCTTTTTTTCAATTTAAATATCACTTTAATTTTACTTAGCATTTCTTTGTCTCATCTTTAATTTCTTTCATCAGTGTTTTATAGTTCTCAGAGCACAAATCTTTTACCTCTTCAGTTAGTTTTATTCCTAGGTATCTTATTATTTTGGTATGATTGTAAATGGAACTGTTTACCTAATTTCTCTTTATGTTGCTTTATTATTGGTGTATAAAAATGCAACAGATTACTGTACATTTATATCCTGCAATTTTACTTAATTAATTTATCAGTTCTAGCAGTTTTGGGGTGGAGTCTTTCTGGCTTTCTCTATATAGTATCATGTCATCTGTAAATAGTGAAAGTTTTACTTCCTCCTTAACCAGTTTGGATGCCTTTTATTTCTTTTGGTTGTCACTTGCTGTGGCTAGGACTCCAGTACTATGTTAGATAGCAGTAGTGAGAGTGGACATTCCTGTCTTGTTCCTGACTGTAAAGGAAAACTCTCAGCTTTTCCACATTGAAGATGATATTAGATGTGGGATTTTCAAAAATGGCCTTTATGATGTTGAGGTATGTTCCCTCTGAACCTACTTTGTTAAGGGTTTTTACCATGAATGGATATTAGATTTTTCCAAGTGCTTTTTCTGTCTCTATTGAAATAATCGTATGGTTATTATTCTTTCTTTTATTAATGTGGTGTATCCCATTGATTGACTTGCAAATATTGAACCACCCTTGCAACCTAGAAATAAATCCCGTTAGATTGTGGTGACTGATTTTTTAAATGTATTGTTGGCTTTGTATTGGTAGTATTTTATTGAGAGGTTTTGCATATTCATAATGGATATTGGCCTGTAGTTTTCTTTTTTAGTAGTCTTTATCTGGTTTTGGTATCACGCTAACACTGGCCACATAGAATGAGTTTGGAAGGCTTCCTTACTCTTCCTTTTCTATTTTTTTTTGGAATAGTTTGAGAGGGATAGGTATTACTCTTCTTTAAATGCTTGTTAGAATTCGCCTGTGAAGCAATCTGATCCTAGAGTATTGTTCATAGGAAGTTTTTTGATTACTGATTCAATCTCCTTGCTGGTAATCGATCTATTTAAGTGTCCTATTTCTTCCTGCTTCAGTTTATATATTATATCTTATATCCACTTTATATTTATATTTTATATATTCTTGTAGTTTATATGTTTCTAGAAATTTATTTATCTCTTCTAGGTTTTCCACTTTGTTGGCATATAAGTTTTTAAAAAAGGAGGAGGGTAGAGAATGGGCTAGATGGATGGTGTGTATTAAAGAGGGCATTTCTCATGATGAGCACTGGGTGTTGTGTGTAAGTAATAAATGACAGAATTCTACTCCACAAACCAACATTGTACTGTATGTTTACTAAAATTTAAATAATAAAATAAAATAAAATAAAATATTCTCTTATAATTTGTTGTATTTCTGTGGTGTTGGTTGTTATTTATTCTCTCTCATTTGTGATGTTTTTGAGTCCTTTCTCTTTTTTTCTTGATTTCATGGCCAGAGGTCTATCAATTTTATTGAGTTTTTCAAAGGACCAGCTCCTGGTTTCATTTATCTGGTCCATTGTTTTGTTTTGTTTTGTTTTGTTTTGTTTTGTTTTGTTTTCTATATCATTTATTTCTGCTCTAAGCCTTCCTTCTGATGGATTTAGGTATATTTGTTCTTTTTCTAGCTCCTTTGGATATAAATTTAGGTTTTTTATTTAAGATTTTTCTCACTTCTTGTGGTAGCCCTTCATTGCTGTAAACTTCCCTCTTAGAATTGCTTCTGTTTTGTGGTTAGTCAAGGCATGAAATAAAGAGCAGGTGCAGCAGCAGAAACAACAGCAAAGATATATGAGGCAAAGAAAGGAGCACATTCAGTAAGACAAAGGGGAGTTTGCATCAGGGAGCTGGCAAACTGTGACCCAAGGACCAGGTGCCTGTTTTTGGGAACTGAAGTTTTCTTTTTAATTGTAGTAAAATATAGGTAACATAAAATTTACCATTTTAACCATTTTGAAGTATACAGCTCAGTGGCATTAAATATACGTGTGATGTTCATTGCCACTATCCATTTCCAGAACTTTTCATTGTCCCAAACTGAAACTGTACCCATTAAGCACTAAGTCCCAATTCTTTATTCCTCAGAGCCCCTGGTAACCACTATTCTATCTTCTGTCTCTATGACTTTGCGTATTCTAGATACCTCATACAAGTGGATTCATATAATATTTGTTCTTCTGTGCCTGGCTTACTTACCATGTTGTCATTTCATCCATGTTGTATCCTGTGTAAATAAAGTTTTATTTGAACTTCTGCTTTGAATTACTTCTGCTTTGTCCTATAGATGTTTTATTTTTTCATTTGTTTCCATATACATTTTTCATTTCTTCTTTTATTTCTTGATTGACCCAATCATTGTTTAGTAGTGTATTATTTAACCTCCATATATTTGTGGTCTTTCTAGATTTTTTCTTGTGGTTGACTTCTAGTTTCATTGATTTGTGGTCAGAAAAGATGCATGGTATGATTTTGACCTTCTTGAATTTGTTGAAGCCTGTTTTGTTGTCTAATATGCGATGTATTGTGAAGAAATTTCCATGCACACTTGAAAACAATGTGGATACTGCTGTTTGGGGATGGAATGTTCTGAATATATCTGTTAAATCATTCTTTTTCAGTGTTTCATTCAAAGCATTGTTGCTTGTTGATATTCTGTTTAGATGATCTGTCCATTCATGTAAGTAGAGGGTTAAAGTCCCCTACTGTTACTGTATTTTTATTGATTACTTTCTTTATGTTTGGTATTGTTTTATGTGTTTGGGCTCCTATGTTGGGTGCAGAAATACTTATAGTTGTTATATCTTCTTGTTTGATTGTCCCCTTTATTATTACATGGTGTCCTTCTTTGTCTCTGGTTACAGTCTTTGTTTTAAAGCCTATTTTGTATGAAACAAGGAGTGCTACTCTGGCTTTCTTTTTACATTCATCTGCATGATAGATGTTTCTCTATCCCCTCACTTTCAATTTGCAGCTGTTGTTATGTCTAAAATAAGTCTTTTGTATGAAGCATATAAATAGGCTTGTGTTTTTCATCCAATTTGTCATCCTATATATTTTGACTGGAGAATTTAATCCATTTACATTCAAAGTAATTATTTATAGGTATGTGTTTATTTTCATTTTATTACTTGGTTTGTGGTTGTTCCTGAAGATTTTCTCTGATACTCTTTAATCTTTCTCTTTTTAATGTTTTGCTGATTTTTTTAGTAATATATTTGTATTTCTTTATCTTTATTCTTTGCATAAGTGTTAGTGGTTTTTGATATATGGTTACCATTAGGTTTATTTAGAACCTGTTATGCATAAGAACCTGTTCTATATTAAGTTGATTGTCATTTAAGTTTGAACCCATTCTTTTCTCCTCTCCTCCCCATGTTTCAGTATATGTTGTCATATCTTACATTCTTTTATTTTGTGAGTTATTTGACTTATTTTTTTACATAAATATTAATTTTAATTCTTTTGTGTTTTTTACCTTCACAGTGTCACTTTTGGTCTCCCCTTTCCACTCAAACAGTCCCCTTTAATATTTCTTGCAGGGCTGCCTTTGTAGTCATGAACTCTTTTAGTTTTTGTCTGGGGAAATATTTCTCCTTACATTCTGAATGATAGCCTTGCTAGGTAGAGTATCCTTGCCTGCAGATTTTCCCCTTCCAGCACTTTGAATATATCATGCTTCTCTCTTCTGGCTTGGAAAGTTTCTGCTGAAACATCCCCTGCTAGCCTTATGGGGTTTCCCAAGTATGTTACTGTCTTCATTTGCCTTGCTGTATTTTTTAATTTATTTTAATTAATTTTTTTAAATTCATTTTGACAGACAGTGCAAGAGAAAGAGAGAGAACATACACACACAAGTAGGGGAGGGTCAGAGATAGAGGGAGAATGAAAATCCCAAGCAGGTTCTGCACTGTCAGCACAGAGCTCGATGGGGCTCAATCCCATGAATTGTGATATCATGACCTGAGCTGAAACCAAGAATCAGACACTTAACCAACTGAGCCACCCAGATTCCCCTGTATTGCTGTTTTATTTTTTTCTTTATCATAGCATTTGCAAATTTTATTACAATATGTGTTGGTGTGGATCAGCTTCTGTTGATTTTGTTGGGAGTTCTCTGTGACTCCTGGATTGGGTATCTCTGTCCTTTCCCCAGATTAAGGAAGTTGTCAGCTATTATTTCTTTAAATTAATTTTATGTCCCCCTTTTTCTATCTTCTTTTTCTAGGGCCCCTGTAATAGCAATGCTATTATTATTTCATGTAGTCACTGAGTTCCCTAAGTTTATTCTTGTTTTACATAATTATTTTTCTCTTTTGTTAAGCTTGATTAATTCCCAGCCCTCTATCTCTTAGGTCTTAAATTCATTCCTCTGCTTCTTCCAGTCTGCTGTTCATTCCATCAAGTGTGTTCTTCATTTTGTTTACTGAGCCCTTTATTTCTGTTTTTATTCCTTTATTTCTGTGTTCTTACTTGTGGCTTCCAATCTTTTCTCCAGTCATGTGAGTATCCTTATGATTATTGCTTAAATACTCTATCAATCATATTACTCATATTTGTTTGACTTAGATATATGGCTGTGCCCTTGTCCTAGTCTTTCTCTTTGAGACAAATTTCTCTGTCTTCTCATTTTTCTAAATATTGGTACCTGTTTATCTGTGTTTGGAAAGTCTGCTATATCTCCTGTCCTTGAGGGTAATGATGTTTTGAAGAAGAGGTCCTGTAGTGCACCCCCCTGTTTTCCAGGGTCTGGTATATCCAAGAGTGTGTCCAATGTGTCTTTCATGTACTGTGATCTTTTGTTCTGGTTACTTTATCCTTCAGGCCAGTCCTTTGCAGATGTTCTCTTTGCCTATTTTGGGCAGTATTTGCTCCCTTGCCTGAATGTGGTGCATTTTAACTAGGTGTGCTCTCATGTATCTGTGAAATGAAATCTGTCAACACCACCACTGGAACTGAGACACTACCAAACTCCCAAGTTAGGAGATTTGGTATGTGCAGGGTTTTGGACCATTCTTCTTGGAGAGGGGGCCCACCACACTGGGACTGAGACAAGCAAGACTGGGAAGTGTGGTTCCACTGGATCAAAGGAGGGCAGAGCTTGGTGTAAACAAGTTAGGTAGCTATTGTTAGGGGAAGACTGGTTTGCAAAGGTGTCTCTGTGTTTACGCTGAGGGATGGGGTAGGGAAATGATGTTGGCCAGTTCCTTTGTCCTTGGAGATGTCTCTCCAAGAATGCTGACTCTGAGACATGCTCTGAAATAAGCAAATAACATCTGCAATGTGTTCCTCATGTGCTCTTCAGATTTATGTTTCCATACTATGTGTCCTCTGGTTGTTTGCCTGCCTTCTTTCCAAAAGCAGCCCCAAAGCCCTACAGCCTCTATCCCAGCCAAGCCCACTGACTTTTAAAATTCCAGGATTTAAGCCCCACTGGTTGCCCAGAAGTCACACAATTTGACCCCTCTGGCTTTCTAAGCCAATCACTGTAGAAATTTGTTTTCCCAATGCTCTCTCCTGTATGTTAGTCTGTCTCTTGCCCTTCTCCATGACCAGAGCTCCCTTCCTACTACAGCAGCCATGATCCATTTCCTTCCCAAACCACATCTCTGCACTTCATACCTTCTTTGATGTGGTTTCTTCATACCTTTAGTTGTGGAGTTTGTTCTTCCAGTCTTCGGGTCATTTGTGGGGGGGGGTATTTAGAATGATTTGATAGCTATCTATTTGTATTTGTGGGACAGTACATGACTAGAGTCCTCTTATTCTGCTGTCATCTTCTAGTTCTGCCAAGTATTTTATTTTATTTTATTTTATTTATTTTTAAACTTATTAAAATGTTTATTTATTTTAAGAGAGGGAGAGCATGTGAAAGCAGGGTAGGGGCAGAGAGAGAGGGAGAGAGAGAATCCCAAGCAGGCTGTACACTGTAAATGAGAAACCTGATTCAGGGCTCAATATCATGAACTGTGAGATCATGACCTAACCCAAAATGAAAAGTTAGACACTTAACTGACCGAGCCTGCCAAGTGCCCCCTGCTAGGTATTTTAGAAATTTAATCTTATTTTGTTGATGAGGATGTGGAGAAAGAGGATTTCTTTTGCATTGTTGGTGGCACTGCAAGCTGGTGCATCCACTCTGGAAAATGGTATGGAGGTTCCTCAAAAAGCTAAAAATAGAACTACCCTATGACCCAGCAATTGAACTACTAGGCATTTATCCAAAGGATGCAGGTGTCCTGTTTCAAAGGCACGCATGCACCCCCATGTTTATAGCAGCACTATCAACAATAGCCAAAGTATGGAAAGAGCCCAAATGTCCATTGATGGATGAATGGATAAAAAGAGGTGGTATATATATATGTATATATACATATATATATATGTATATATACATATATATATATGTATATATACATATATATACAATAGAGTATCACTTGACAATCAAAAAGAATGAAATCTTGCCATTTGCAACTACGTGGATGGAACTAGAGGGTATTATGCTAAGTGAAATTAGCCAGTCAGAGAAAGGCAAAAATCATATGACTTCACTCATATGAGGACTTTAAGAGAAAAAACAGATAAACATAATGGAAGGGAAACAAAAATAATATAAAAACAGGGATGGGGACAAAACAGAAGAGACTCATAAATATGGAGAAAACCTGGGGGTTACTGGAGGGGTTGTGGGAGGGAGGATGGGCTAAATAGGTAAGAGACACTAAGGAATCTACTCCTGAAATCATTGTTGCACTATATACTAACTAATTTGGATGCAAATTTTAAAAAATTAAAATTAAAAACAAATAAAAATAAAAACAAAACAAACAAAAGTAATCTTATTTTATCCTAACAACAGGTTTCAAGATAAGAAACCAGAGATCAGAGACGGTAAGTGACTTGCTTATTGTCACACAGAAAATAGTTGGTAAGCTGGGGTATGAAATTAAGCTTGCAGACTTTATAGCCTGTGGGCTCAGCCATTGAAATTATTCTGCTAAAAGGGCTTCCAGGTTGGCCTGAAGTGAGCAATGAGAACCACATATGGGTCTGTCTCTGGTGCATTGTGGTTTTCATGAGTGAAATATAAATTCTTGTTGTAACTAGGAGGGAAAAAAGGTGGATATAAACCCTGCTCTACCTGTCCTTGACAGAAAAATTGAGTTGAAATGACTTTTTAATATTAACATGTCAGACAAATTAGTGCCTTGGAAAGTACTAATTATAGCATTTCTCTTTAATTCTATAACCAGCTATCATGTAAAATGCACACATCAACTCCCTTTGTATTTTCCAGAACAATTTATTTCTTCACTAGTAATGAAGGAGATTTTATGTTCATAGTGTTAAATTCAACAGTGCCAAGTAGCACAAGTGTGTCTTTTATTGAGGTGAAATTGGTATAAACACTAGGTTTCAGGTGTACATTATAAATTAACATCTGTATTCATGACAAAGTAGTCACATCCAAATTCTAGTTACCATCCATCATCATCTATTTGACCACCTTCATCCATTTTTTGCACCTCCAAACTCCTTCCCTTCTGTAAACATCAATTTCTTTATGTCTATGAATTTTTTTCCCACTCACTTGTTTGGTTTGTTTCAGTTGTGGTGTTTTGTTTTGTTTTGTTTTGTTTTTAGATTCCATTTTTGAGTGAAATCATCCTGTTTTTGTCTTTCGCTTTCTGACTTATTTCACCTAACATACCCTGAAGGTCCATCTATGTTGCAAATGGCAACATTTATTTCTTTATTATGGCTGAGTAGTATTTTATTGTGTGTTTATAACACATCTTCTTTATATATTTATCTTAGGGACATTTAAGTGGTTTCCTTTTCTTGGCTATTATAAATAATGTTTCTATGAAAATTGGGGTGCATATATATTTTTAAATTAGTGTTTTCATAATTTTTGGGTAAATACTCAGGAGTACAATAGCTGCATCATATGGTATTTCTATTCTTAACTTCTTGAAAAATCTTCATACTGTATTCCATAGTAGCAGCACCAATTTGCATTCCCACCAATAGTGTATGAGGATTCTTTTGTGTCCAAATTCTTTCCAACACTTGGTATTTCTTGTCTTTTTGATGATAACCAATCTAACTGGTGTGAGGTAATATCACATTGTAATCACAATTTATTTGCATTTTTGTAATAATTAGTGATGTTGAAGATAACTTTCATATGTCTGTTGGCTCTCTGTATGACTTCTTTGGAAAATGCCTATTCAGGTCCTATGTCCACTTTTTAATGAGGTTGTTTGTTTGTTTGTTTGTTTTGGGTTTTAAGTTTTATGAGCTCTTTACATATTTTGAATATTAACAACTTGTTGGATATGTGATTTATAAATATCTTCTCCTATCAGTAGGTTGCCATTGTGTTTTGGTGATGGTTTCCTGTGTTGTGCAAAATGAGTTTTGGTTTGTTGTAGACTCATTTGTTAATTTTTGCTTTTGTTTTCCTTGCTTTTGGAGTCAGATACATAAAAACATCACTAAGACTAATGTCAAGGAGGTTAATGCCTATATTTTCTTCTAGGGGTTGTATTGTTTCAGGTCTTGTGTTCAAGTCTAATCCATTTTGACTTAATTTTTGTGTATGATGTAAAAGAGTGATCTAGTGTCATTACTTTTTATATGACTGACCAGTTTTCCCGCAACTATATATTGGTTTTCTTCTCCGTTGTATATTCTTAGTCCCTTTGTCATAAACAAATTGTCCACATATGTGTGGATTTATTTCTAGGCTTTCAATTTTGTTCCATTGATCTGCATGTCTCCTTTTATGCCAGTACCATACTGCTTTGATTACTGTGGCTTTGTAATATAGTTTGAAGTCAGGGAGAGTGATACCTTCAGCTTTCCTTTTTTCAAGATCACTTTGGCTACTCAGAATTTTTTGTGATCCCATAAGCTGATAGCAAGTTAAATCTGAACACAATCCAAAACTTTACATTTTTACTTCACCCCCTTTTATGTTGTGCCTTCCTTAACTAATTATTGCAGCTTTAGTTGATTTTATTACTTTTGTTTTTTACTTCCTTTGTGTGATTGATACACTTCTTTCTTGTGTGTTTATTGTTTATAGTGAGATTTTTATTTATGGATGGTTTTTGTTATTATTTAGGGCTATTTCTTTTCAAGTCAAAGAAGTTTCTTTAACATTTCTTGTAAGACTGTTTTAATGGTGGTGAACTCCTTCAACCTTTACTTACCAGAGAAACCCTTGATCTCTCCTTCAATTCTCAGTGTTAACTCTGATGGGTACAGTATTTTGGTTTGGAATTCTTTTCATTTCATCACTTTGAGTATATTGTGTTACTCTCTTCTGGCCTGCATAGTTTTTGTTGAGAAATTTGTTGATTTCCTTATGGAGTTTTATTTATTCATAAGAACTTGTTTTTCTCTTGATGCTTTTAAGATTCTCTTTTTATCTTTAACTTTTGCCATTTTAGTTATAATTTGTCTTTGTGTGCATCTGTTTTGGTCATTTTATTTGGGATTCTCTGGGCTTCCTGGACCTGGATGCCTGTTTCTTTCCCCAGATTAAGAAAGTTTCAGCCATTATTTAGTCAATAAGTGTTCTGGCCCTTTTTCTCTCTTCTTCCAAGACCAATATGTTATTTCACTTGAGGTGACTCAGAGATCTCTTAAGGAGTCTTTACCTTTTTATTTATTTTTATTTATTTTTTCTTATTGCTGCACTGTCTGGGTGATTTCCCATTGCTTTCTCTTCCAGCTGACTGATCTGTTCTTCTGCTTCATCCAATCTGCTTTTGAACCCCTCTAGTATATTTTAACATTTGATTATTATATTTTGCAGCTCTCTAGGTTCTATTAGAGCTTTCTTATATTAGGTATCTCTTTGTTGAAGATCTCACTGTGTTCATCCATTCTCCTCTCGAGTTTGGTGAGCATCTTTATAACATTACTTTGAAATCTTTATTAACTAGATATCCTATCTCCATTCCATTAAGGACTTTTCCTAGTGTTTTTTTAAGTTTATTTATTTTGAGAGAGATAGAGCACGAGCAGGGGAGGGGCAGAGAGAGAGAGGGAGAGAGAGAATCCCAAGCAGACTCCATGCTGTCAGTGAGGAGTCTGAAATGGGGTTTGATCTCACAACCATGAGATCATGACCTGAGCTGAATCAAGAGTTGGATGCTTAACAGACCGAACCACACAGACACCCCTTCTGAAGTTTTATCTTGTTATTTTATTTGAAATATATTCCTTTTTCTCCTTTGTCCTGACTTTCTTTGTTTATATCTATGTGTTAGGTGAAGCATCTGTTTCTCCCAGTCTGGATGGAATGGTCAGTGTAAGGTTGAGGAGGTGTGCTTCCATCTGTGCAGTGCTGTGGTAGTGTTAGACTGCCAAGCTCTGTTTCTCCAATTGTTTCAGTACAATGCAAACATTCTTGGCCAGATGAACCAGGCATTCACAGGAGGTCCTTTGTGTGAGTAGCATGCGCCCTCTGGGGCAGGGGAGGAAAGTGTCACAGTGGAGGAGCACTGGTTCAGGGAAGCCCAACCTTGTGTCTAGTGAGGCAGCATTGGTTATGGAGGAGTGCTGAATTGGAGCAAGCCTGTTCACCAGGTTTTGTGGAGTGGAAGCCATGGTAAACAAGTCCAAACTAAGGCAACCCTGTGTGCCAGGTCTAGCAGTGTGGGGGCTGCAGAGTATTTCTGGGGCAAGGGAGCAATGGTAGCAAGGAAGATTAAGAATGCAAAAAATGGCACAGACCAGGCTAGCAAGGAATAAGAAGACTTAAAAAATAATGGTGTCTGCCACTGTCTCTGTTCCTCGACAGATGTTCAACAGATCACTGCCCCTTTGGTGAGACTTGTTAACTAATTTCCCTCCCATACTGTCCAGGAATTTCTCAAGCTACTACCTGTGTTTTAGGTTTCCTAGCAAGTAAGACTGTGTGTAAGCCCTTCAAGCTGTACAACCCTCTGGGTTTCCCAGATGTTAGTCCCACTTGATTTCAAAACTAGTCATTTTGGGGGCTAGCCATTCTAGTAAAGGTCTAATCTCCTGGAGTGCCCAATGTGGAGCTTAAGCCCCTTGCTCCTTAGAGAGGAGCTGTGCATGTATGATCTCCTTCATGCTTGTGGGTTGCTGCATTGAATGTAGGGGTCCTGGCAAAAATGCTTCTCTGCCCTTCCTGCCCATCTCAATGTGGCTTATCTTCCCCATTGTTGTGGAACAACTTTTTTAGTCTTCAGGTTTCTTTTGTGGAGAATTGCTCTATGTGTAATTGTAACTTTGGTGTGTCTGTGGTAGGAGGTGAGCCCAAGATCTTCCTACACTATGCTCTTGAAGACTCTTCTAAGGAGAACACGTCTTAAAGTATTATTTTGTTTTTAACTTCCTGTATCACAAGGTTTGTTTTGATGTAATTTCTCCTTATTATGGAAAAAGATCCTGAGGTTGAGATGGTAAGCAATTAGTTGCAGGTCAGCTTTACAATCACCTATGGCTGTCACCTAAAGATCCATTTTTTTTTTCCTCAGCTTTGTTAGTCAGAGTGGTTATTAACTATGGCTCTGCCTTTAGAATTATTTGGTAAACTATTTAGCTTTATTTTTTTAAAGTAAGATGTGGTCCAGGTGTTCTAACCTAAATAGCCTTTGGTGGAGTTCAATAATAATTATATTAATTGGTGTAAAAATTATTATATAAAATTAATTATTCTAATATGTATGATTCAAAGGTATTTAGTATATTTGTGGCACCTAGGTGGCTCATCAGTCTTCTGACTTAGCTCAGGTCATCATCTCACAGTTTATGAGTTTGAGCCCCGCGTGGGACTCTGCTGACAACTGTGCGCCTGGAGCCTGCTTCAGATTCTGTGTCTCCCTCTTTCTTTGCCCTTACTGAGCTCATGCTCTCTCTCTCTCTGCCTCAAAAATAAACTTAAAAAAAAAGTCATTTGGTATATTCAAATTGCTGTGCAACAATTACCTTTATCTAGTTCCAAACTAATTTTGTCACCCAAAAGGAAAACTCATACCCATTAAGCAGTGACTCCATTTCTCCCACTCCCTAGCCCTGGCAATCATTTAATCTACTTTCTGACTGTATGGATTTATCTACTCTGTATATACAATGTAAAGGGAATTATACAATATGTGCCTTTTTTGTCTGGCAGCATTCATTTGCCATAATATTTTCAAAGTTCATCTGTGTTGTAGCACTTCATTCATGGTCATGGCCAAATAATATTGCATTGTATGGGTATACCACATGTGTATCCATTCATCAGTCCATGGCATTCAGGTTGATTTTTTAAAAATCTTTTGGCTATTACAAATGTGCTGCTATGGACACTCATATGTGGGTTTTTTCATATGTAATATTTTCCATCATTTTTTTTGTATATAATAAGAGTGGAATATCTGGGTCATATAGAATTCTATGTAAAAAATTTAGAGGAAAAAACTGTTTTCCATGACAGCTATGCCATTTTACATTTCCACCAGTGATCTATGAAGGTTTCATTTTTCTACATTTTCCTATTTTTAAATATAGCCAGCTAATGGATATAAACTAGCTTCTTATTATGTTTCTGATTTGCATTTCCCTGATGGCTAATGATGTTTAGCATTACTTCATGTATTTATTGGCCATTTAACTTTTAAATTTAGGTCTTTGATTCATTTTTAATTGACTTTTATATATTATATAAGGTAGAAGTTTAATTTCATTCTTTGATATTTTGCTAGTATAATCCCCAGTACAACTTGTTGAACAGACTTTTATCCTTATTGAATGGTCTTGGCACCCTTGTAAAATATAAATTGGTCATAGACGAAGAGTTTTATTTCTGAACTCTCAACTCCATGCCACTGATATATGTATATCTGTATGTCAACACCACACTTGTTTTGATTACTATAGTTTTGCAATAAATTTCCAATTTGGAAAGTATGAGTCCTCCAAATTCGTTCTTTTTCAAGACTTTTTGACTATCCAGTGTCTATTGCAATTCCATATTACTTTAGGCTCAGATTTTCCATTTCTGTAAAAAGGAACATTGAAATTTGGTAAGATTTTGATAAGATTTCATTTAATCTGTAGATGATTTAGGGCATAAGGGCATATTGCCATCTTAAAATCCATGAATATGGTATACCTTTCCATTTATTGGTATTTTAATATTTTAATGCTCTTGTAAATACATTTTTTCTTAATTTTAATTGCACTTTTGCTCATTGATGTATAGAAATGCAACTGATTTTTGCATGCTGATTTTGTATTCTACAAACTTGGTCAATTACTTTATTAAATCTAGTCAGTTTTCTTGTGGATTCGTTAAGGATATATATATATGTATATATACATATGTGTATATGGATATATATATACATATATGTGTATATACATATATATATTCTTAACGAATCCACAAGAAAACTGATTAGATTTAATATATATATATTTAACATATAAATATGTTAAATATATAATATAAATATATATATATATATATATATAATGGATTATGTCATGTGAGAATGGAGGTAATTTTATTTCTTTATTTCCAATTTGGATATTTTCTTACATAATTTGACTAAAACTTCAGTACAATTGTGAACAGAGTTGCTAAAAGCAGATATCCTTTTCCTTGTTTCTATCTTCAAGGGAAAGATTTCAGTTTTTTTCACAATTGAATTATAATATCAGGTGTGAGTTTTTCATAAATGCACATTTACAAGTTTAGGAAGTTTCCTTCTAGTCCTAATCTGTGAGTGTTTTTATCATAAAAGACATGTTGGATTTTGTCAAATGCTTTTTCTGCATTGATTGATTGTGATTTAATTTTCCTTTATTCTATTACTGTGGTTTATTACATTAACTCTTTTTATTATACTAAAAAACCTTATATTCATGGGGTAAATCCTACTAATTATGGTGTATAATTCTCTTTATACACTGGTAGATTTGGTCATTCATAATTTTTGGTAATGATTTTTGCATTCATTTATTCACAACGGGTATTGGTCTATAGTTGGATAGTTGTCTTTTTTTAATGTTTTCTTTATTTGGCTTTTGTATCAGCATAGTGGTGTCCTCAGAAAATGAGTTAGGAAGTGTTCTTTCCACTCATATTTTTTGAAATAGGTTTACAATGATTAGTGTTCTTTTTGAAATGTTTGGTAGAATTCACTAGTGAAGCCATCGGTCCTGTGTTTTGTTTTTTTTTTTTTCCTTTCTTCCTTTATTTTTCTGGGAAGTTTTGATACTTGATTCTCTTTACTTTCAGTAAAGTTATTCAGTTAATATTTTCTCTTTCTTCTTGAGTAATTTTTGATTATTTGTAACTAAGAATTTGTGTTTTTAGTTTTCATTACTTAAATGATTTGGAATTATTCATAGTATTCTTTTATAACCCTTTTTATTTATGTAAGATCCGGCATAATGCCCCCACTTTTATTTCTGATTTTAGTGATTAAAGTCTTCTTTTTCTTTTCCTTGGTCAATCTAAATTTTTTTAATTTATATTTAAAGTAATTTCTTTGTACTTTTTATTCAATTAATAAATTATCAGTTATATTTAAAGTAATTGTTGATTAGGAAGGACTTACTAATGCTATTTCTCTATTTGTTTTCAATATGTTTTATCTTTTATTTTTTGTTCCACAATTTCTTTATTACTGCTTCCATTTGATTTGTATTCTCATTTACTATTTTGATTGCCTTCAAATTTTTTTTTCTGTATTTTTTTTCTTAGTAGTTACCCTGGGATTTACAATTAACATCTTAACTTTATTAAATTGAAGTTTGAATATCAGCTTAGTTTGAATAGTATACAATAACTCTGCTACTTTATGTCTCCATCTCCTCATTTTCTATGTTTCTTTACAGATTAAATCTTTATGCATTGTGTGTCATTAGTATAGATTTATAATTGTTGTTTTACTCATCTGTGTCTTATATAGAAAAAACTACAAGAGATTTAAACCAATAATGCAGTAATACTGGCTTTTATATTTACCTATGTAGTTACATTTAATATTGTTCTTTTTTCTTGGTATAACTTTTAATTGCTGTATAGTGCCTTTTCTTTTCAGCTCTAAGGACTCCTTTTAGAATTTATTATAGGACAGGATTACTTGTAACAAATTCTCTCAGTTTTTGTTTATCTTTGAAAAAACTTATTCAATTTTTTATTTCATTAAGTTTCTAATTTTAATTCCAGTATAGTTAACATATAGTGTTATATTAGTTTCAGATGTAAAGTATAGCAATTCAACAATTCATCATTACTCAGAATAATTCATCATTACTCAGTGATCATCATAAAAAGCATACTCTTAATCCCCTTCACCTATTTCATCCATCCACCCCCAACACTTCACTTCTGTTATGCCTTATTTTAAACAAGTGCCCTCAGTGAAAGTTATTTTTTTTCAACAAGAACACTTTTTACTTGAGGCATACTTCAGAATACATGGTTCTAATATATATATATAAAACATTCCACCCAAGAAAAATAGAATACACATTTTCTTCAAGTACATACAGAAGAATCCTCTGGTAAAATCACATAAAGAGACATTATAAATATTACAAGTTTAAGAAGACTGAAATCATATCAAGTATATTCTCCAATCACAATGGTACAAAACAGAACATGAACAATAAAACCAAGCTGGTAAGTCTACAATGAAAAACGTAAATATTTAATATGTAAATATTAAACAACACCCCAAAGCACAAGCAAAGGGCCAAATAAGATATCAAATGGCAAATCAAAATGTGTGTCAAAACAACAAAAAAGAACACACAATATTCCAAAACTTATGGGATACAGTAAAGCAGATACTGGAAT
Source organism: Acinonyx jubatus (assembly GCF_027475565.1). NCBI lineage: Eukaryota > Metazoa > Chordata > Mammalia > Carnivora > Felidae > Acinonyx > Acinonyx jubatus. The sequence goes on from NC_069389.1 coordinate 62,618,154, forward strand.
GAAATGTATGCTATAACTGTGTTTATTAAGAAAAAAAGTTCAGGACACCTGGATGGCTCAGTAAGCTAGGTGTCCAAATCTTGATCTTGATTCAGGTCATGATCTCATGGTTCGTGAGTTAAAACCCCAGTTTGGGGTCCGTGCTGACAGTGCAGAGGCTGCTTGTGACTATCTCTCTCTCTACCCCTCCCCCACTTATTGCTCTCTCTCTCTTTCATTTTTTTAAATGTTTTTATTTATTTTTGAGACAAAGAGAGACAGAGCACGATCAGGGGAGGGGCAGAGAGAGATGGAGACACAGAATCTGAAGGAGGCTCCAGGCTCTGGGCTGTCAGCACAGAGCCCAACACGGGGCTCAAACTCATGGAGTGTGAGATCATGACCTGAGCCAAAGTCAGACGCTTAACCAACTGAGCCACCCAGGTTCCCCATCTTTCTGTCTCTTTCAAAATAAAGAAATAAACTTAAAAAAAAAGAAAAAATAAAAAGTTAAAATAAACAACATTACACCACAAGGAAGTAGAAAAAGAAGAATCTTAGCTGAAATTTAGTAAAGAAAGAAAAAACAAAGAAAAATCAGAAACAAATAAACTAGAGTTCAGAGTAAATAATAACATAACATTGAAAGTAATGACCAGTTTTTCCAAAAAAATAAAAAATAAAGTTGTCAATTCTTTAACTATAATAACTAAGAAAGAAAAGGAGAAGACTCAAAAGCCAAAATGAGAAATGGAAGAGAAAACAGTACAACAGATAACCACAGTGATGCATATTGTGATAACAGATAACTATAAACAACTATATACTAACAAATCAGATAACTTAGAAAAAAACGTAATTCGTAAAAATGCAAAAGGTGCCATGATTGAATCATAAATTTTGAATCCAAGAACTAGAAAATATTCTTAGACTAATAAAAAGAATGAAAGTTGAATTAGGAATCAAAGATATCCCAGCACAGAAAAGCCCAAAAACACATGGCTCAATTGGTGAATTCTACCAAACATTAAAAAATAATAATAATAATAATGACAATCTTTCTCAAAATCTTACAAATAATGGAATACAGGGAACACATTGAAAATCATTCCATGAGGCCAATACCACACTGACACCAAAGTAGAATAATTTATTCATTGCTTTCTTCATTTTTTTGAGGGATAGTTTTGCCAGATGTAAAATTCATGATTGACAGCTTTTTCTTTAAGCATTTAAGATATGTCATCCCATTGCCTTCTATTACCTGTAATTTCCAAAGAGAAATTATCTTGAGAATAATCTAATTGAAAATCTTATTATTAATCTTATTAAGAATCTTCTTTTGAGTGATACATCATACAACTCTTTCCGCTTTTAAGATTTGCTATTTGTACTTGTCTTTCAATTATTTGACTATAATGTGTCTCAGTGTGGATCCTTTTATGTTTATCTTGGAATTTTTTTTGAGTTTCTAGGGTATCCTTATTCATTTATTTCATTAAAATTTGGGAAGGCTTTTTTGACCATTATTTGTTCAAATATCCTTTTTTACATATTAAATATAATTTATTGTCAAATTGGTTTCCATACAACACCCAGTTCTCATCCCAACAGATGCCCTCCTCAATGCCCATCACCCACTTTCCTCTCTCCCACATCCCCCATCAATCCTCAGTTGTTCTCAGTATTTACAAGTCTCTTATGGTTTGCCTCCTTCCCTCTCTGTAACTTTTTTTTTTCACCCCTTCCCCTCCCTGATGATCTTCTGTTAAGTTTCTCAGGATCGACATATGAGTGAAAACATATGGTATCTGTCTTTCTCTGCCTATTTATTCAAATATTCTTATTGTTTCTTTCTGTCCTCTCCTCCTGGAACTCCCATTATGTATATGTTGGCATATGTGATATACCACATTCTTCAGGTCTCTTAGGCTTATTTAGTTTATTTACTTTTCATTATTATTGCTTTCCGTTCCTTCAGACTGGGTAATCTCAACTGACCTATTTTTAAATTCACTGATTCTTTATTCTGTATACTCAAATTTGTTGAAATTTTCCAGTATTATTTTTCATTTTAGCAGTTTTATTTTTCAGCTTGAGAAATTCAATTTGGTTCCTGTTTATAATTTCTATTTCTTTTTCAATATTTTCTATTTGATGAGACATTTCTCTTCCGTGTTTTTTTTGTTGTTGTTCTTTGTGCATGATTTCCTTTAGCTGTTTGAGTGTGTTTAATGTAGTTGATAATAGTCTGTCTTTTAATCCAATGACTTTTTTTTCAGAGACACTTTCTGTTCATATCCTTTTTAATTTTTTTTTTTTTTAGAACGAGAGTGTATGAGCAGGGGAGAGAGGCAGGGGGAAGGAGGGAGGGAGGGGGAGAAAGAGAGAGAGAGAGAGAGAATGAGAGAGAGAATCTTAATCAGGCTACACATGGAGCCTGACACAGGGCTTGACCCTAGGACCCTGGGATCATGACCTGAGCTGAAATTAAGAGCCAGACACTCAGCCAAGTGAACCACCCAAGCACCCCCCTATCTTGTTATTTTATTTCTTGTGAATGGGTCTGATTTTTTATGTTTTGTAATCTTTTGTTTAAAACTGGATGCTTTACATAAGAGACTCTTAAAAACTGAGAACAAACTGAGGGTTGATGGGGGGTGGGAGGGAGGAGAGGGTGGGTGATGGGTATTGAGGAGGGCACCTTTTGGGATGAGCACTGGTGTTGTATGGAAATCAATATGACAATAAACTTCATATATTGAAAAAAAACTGGATGCTTTAAATAATGTAATGTGGCAACTCTGGGAAATCAGCTTCTGAAAATAAGATGTTTATCCCTTCTTCAGAAATTTTTTTGTTGCTTCTTTTAGTTTGTTGTTATTTTTGTTATTTATTGTCTTTCAGAAACAATTTTTGTAATTGTTGTTTTATGGTATGAGCACTAAAGTTTGTGTTTCATTAGCTTGATGGTAAAGTATTATTTTTACGGAGATTTATTAAACATCTACTGAGTAGCTGGGCATGTTTTGAACCTTTATACCAACCTGAAATAAAAGCTTAGAGTCTCAGGTCTTTTCTGAGTGTGAGTCTTGCTGAGACCTACATTTGGCTTTTAAATTTTCATTGTATACATAGCTGCTTTTGGATGATTTAACTTCCCAAACAATCCCATTTCAGCTTCATCTTGGGTCTTAATATAGTCTACTGTATGCTTCCACCAATAATTTATTATTCCAGGTATCTGAAGGTCTGTAGTTCTCCTGCAGCTTTTCTATGCAGTGCCCTCTGCTTTCTAATGCTTCCTTCACATGAGAACTGAGCTATGCTGCTTATCCTTACTTGAGATTTGAGTTAGAAAAAACAGCAGTCTTTCAAGCAGTCCATAGAGTGGTTAAATTCTGCAAATTAACATCTATTCTGCTCCTTTTTGTTCCTGGGAATAAATCAAGACAAGGGTGAGTAAAAATAATACAATTCCCACAGTTTTGTATTTGTCTTTTATTGACTGGGCATTTGTTTGATTGTTATAGGCTTTGATTATTTCTCAAAGCTTCCATAAAGTTATTTTAGTTTGTTTTGGTTGTTTTTTGAGGATTGCATGCAAATACATGCATATTTATTATGGAAAAGAAACAAACTATACTTAGTAGCTTAAAATCTGTTTGCTTCACTTAATATGTGAGGGCTATCCTTCAAAGATATTCACTGAATCTAGGTCTTCTGACAAAATCTCCCTACTTTGCAGCTGCTAGGACAAATTAGACTTTAAGGAAGATAATTGCCCCTATAATAAATTTTCTTAAAGTTTCTCTCACAGGCAGCTAGTATTCTGCTGGATATATATCTATATCCATTATATATCTATATCTATATGATCTATATCTAATGTATCTATATATCTATTTCTATAATTTTAAGTAAGCTTCACACCCAGCTTGAAGCCCAACATGGGGCTTGAACTCATATCTCTAAAATCAAGACCTGAGCGAGATCAAGAGTCCAATGCTTATCTGACTGAACCATCCAAGCGTCTCTGGATATTCTTATTTAACAGGACGTCTTTAGTGACATATATTTAGGAAACACTGAAGGCATTGGATATTCACTATTTTGTCTACATCTCTGTCATTTTCCTTCTTTGTCTTCCTCTGTGTGCCTGAAAGCTAACTATTGAGAATTTCATCATCTGTTGTCTTTTGTTCTCTGGAAAATGAGAGATACCTACAAGATATCAGTGGGTTGGTGAAAATAATTGGAGACTTCACCTAGGGAATGACATTTGAGCTGAGTCTTGAAGAATCTTTAGGAGTTTGCCTCTCAAAAATGAAGAAAACATTATTAACTCCTCTGGCCCCTTTAGCCTTAAGGGTAAAAATGACTTGTGGCTATTCTTTGAATGACTCATAATCCCTTGTTGTTCAGCTACCTATGAACAGGACTCTGTAAGACATTACTTGATTAAAATATCTTTATCTGAACTACTTGAGGTGAATTTGTTTTCTTCAAAGATACTGATTGAGTTAAAAAAATTAGGTTTCTTTACTGCGGAAATTTGCAGAGATTTTAATATGTTAATTGCATTGTTAATCTCTTAAGGGAAGCTATTAACCAGCAGCATTTCCCAAAAGTATTTGTCTATAGAGCCTTTTTAGAAAGATAATTACTTGTTGATTCACTTATTTATGTAGACTAGCTTTCAGGCTAGTACTCAAAACAACTAACTTTGGAAAAGTTGCTTAATGATAATAAAATTGCTATTTTTAAATATAATTTATTGTCAAATTGGTTTCCATACAGCACCCAGTTCTCATCCCAATAAGTGCCCTCCTCAATGCCCATCACCCACTTTCTCCTCTCCCCCACCCACATCATCTCTCAGTTTGTTCTCAGTATTTAAGAGTCTCTTATGGTTTGCCTCCCTCCCTCTCTGTAAAAATTGTTATTTATCAAGTGTTCTACTTATGACACAGCACTAAAGTGCTTTTCATAACTTATCTCACAAAATCATTATCAAAGGGCCTATTATGTGCATTCTGTTATTATAGTACTATTATTACTATTTCCCATTTTTTTAAGTTTATTTACTTTGAGAAGGGGAGGAGCAGAGAGAGGGATGCTCAAGCAGGCTCCACAGTGTCAGCGTGGAGCCTGATGCAGGGCTTGAACTCACTAATGGCAAGATCATGACCTGAACCGAAATCATGAGTTGGATGCTTAACTGACTGAGCCACCCAGGTGCCTCTACTATTTCCCATTTTTAAATGAAGAAGCCAAATTTTAAAGAATTAAATACTGCTCAGCCTATAAATGGGGAAAATAGTAAATTCCAAGGCTTTTTGATTCCAAAGTCCCTGTCCTCAAAATTCAGGCCTCACTTGAAGTGTGACATATGAGGGCTTGGAAATGGAGATTTCCAGTTAGCAAAAGTACAGTTTGGTCAATGTTATCTAACTATCTGGCTCAATAGATTGCTATATACTTCTTAGTAAATAACTCCCAGTGAATGTTGATGCACCAGGTGATGATTTTTGTAATCCCAGAGAATTAATGCAATTCTGTAGGTACCAAATTTATTACCTGGGGATGTGGCATTCCATTCAGAAACTTTTTGTCTCATTAAATTGAAGACCAGTTTTTCTTAATGACTGGAATATTGAGATCAGGGACATCTTATTTTTCAACTTGTGTTTCCCATGCCCAGCATACCTGTCACATGGTATACACTCACTAAATGTTGCCTATTGTGATTCCTGTCATACAACAATTTACTACAAATTTCGATGATGGAAAAAATTTCCATGAGCCTCATCTTATTTTTAGAATCCTATCTTCCATACTCATTTTATAATATATATAATCCCCTCTTTATATTTTACTCTCACTTAACACTCAACTTTAAAACTTTAGAGATAATAAATTCTGGTTGGAAAGACTTAACTGTTTTAGTCATGGTTCAGGTCATGACAAAAAAATAGTGGAATTACTATGCCAACATCTCATAGGTTACAAATTGCGCACACTGATTTCAGATACGAATTAGCAAACTCTAAATGTATGTGTGTTTGTGTGTGTAGCAGGAGTGGGGTGTAATGTGTACTTGTGATATGTATATGTGCTTGTGGGTCTCATTCATTTCCAGAATGATCAAACATAACTAGCTGAAAATTGGTTCAAGGGAGGTAAAATAATTAATTATATTAAGCAACTTTAATTTTGAATGAAAAGTTTTTCTTTTAACTTTATAAAAATTTGTATTGAGTCATAACTGATATAATATTAGCTTCAAGTGTACAACATAATGATTTGATATTTGTACATAATGTAAAATGATCACCGCAATAAATTCAGTTAAGATCCATAACCATACATAGCCATGACCTTTTTTGTTATGATGAGAACTTTCAAAATCCACTCTCCTTGCCACTTTGAAATATGAAACACAGTATTATTAATTATAGTTGCCATGCTGTACATTACACCACCATGACTTATTCATTTAGTAAGAGATACTTTTAATGCAAGGTAAAAAATGCAAGTCTTTACCATATTATTCTCTGAGTTGGAAAATATATACAAGCAGAAATAATTAAATGAGTTGAGTCACGTTAGGATGAAGTATAATGAATTAATGTTTTATTTGGACAAAAAATGAATTGATAGGTTCATTCTAGAACTAAAGCTGTAATTTAAATGGCTATGATTAAGACTATTTGTATTGTGCAAATTTCTTATTAATGGTTGATTATAACACTTTATAAAAATTTACCTATATAAAGTTTACATGACTAAGAATACTATTATTTTTCTAATATTTCTCTTTCTTCATATCATTATATTCTGCTTGTTTAACAGATCACAATAAAATGGAAAAGGATAATACACAGAATTATTATAAGACTTTTAATTTATTTTTTATTTAAATTTTTTTAATGTTTTATTTATTTTTGAGACAGAGAGAGACAGAGGATGAGCAGGGGAGGGGCAGAGAGAGAAGGAGACTCAGAAGCCGAAGCAGGCTCCAGGCTCTGAGCTGTCAGCACAGAGCCCGGCACGGGGCTCAAACTCACAAACTGCGAGATCATGACCTGAGCCTAAGTCGGACGCTTAACCCACTGAGCCACCCAGGCGCCCATATAAGACTTTTTAAAGACATACAATTTACATTTCTGAACATCATTTTTAGGAGACCCAAATAGGCTGTGCATGTTCTTATTGGCCTATTTCCTTTTAATTCACATGAGAGGACTGTACAGATGTTAGTCTTGGAAAACCAAGTTATTCACAAAATAGTGTGGGTATTCATGGCTAATGTGGAATACAACCACAGTGTCTACCTGGAGGAAAATTTAACGTTATGCTAAGGAAACTTAAGTATCAGGGCCTCTCACTTGTAAGGGCCTTTTTTAAAGCCCATTGCCTTAATTGTACTTACACTTTTATATACTTTTCTTAAAGGGTGTCCTCTAATTGTACACAAAATATGTATTCTGTAGGAATGAACAACTTTTTAATGAGCAACTTTATTCTTACCCAGACCATTTGTGTTCAGTTCTTTTGCTGCAGAGGTTCATGCACATAAAAAATGAGTTTGACTACATTAAAAAAGTGATAATTAATTTTAATCATACCACGTAGATTTTATTGTTTACATAATTCAATATTCACTGAATATTCACAGAAATTAAAAAATAATAAATTCTTCTGATTCTCTTGAGTTTAAGTTCTTGTTTCTGTGGATGATAGTATTTTTAATTTTTTTTTTCATTTCTTGCTATACCTGGTTAGCATGAGTTATAATTTAGTTCATTTTCCTGTATATTGACTTATGTCCTGTTATTTATTCATTAAATTTAAAAATTTAAATGTTATTATTATAAATAGAAAACCAGTATGATTTACACAAATAGAAAGTAATATTAAAAATAAATTCAGTAAAATAAAAATATTAAAATTACTTTTTTTCCAGACACTGGGGCATGCTTAAGGCTCTGAGCCTGATGTTTGTTCTCTCTATGATAAAAGGGATAATTATCAAATTTCACAGAAACACTAATGACTAAAAGCAGAGAATTTATCTTCAGTATAATCAGAAATATTAAAATAAAAATGAAGAGGAAATGCTTTCCTAAGTCTGTGATTCAAGATACTTAATGCTGGGCTTATGTCAAACATAACTATTTCACATTTTAGTAAACACTCTTATAATTTACTCTGTACTTGTGTCTAGTTCTAGAGTAGCATCTCCACATCTTATGGGACAGTGCCAACTCAAAGGATTATTAGAGGATGCTTTTTGTCCCTTGGGACCAAAGCACAGTACAATTGGGGTAAAGAGTATTCTTTTTTACTGTTAGCAAGAAAGCATGGGCAGGATTACACAAAACTCATCTTGCCTAAGGTTGTAGTATGAGGCTCAGTATGATGTCTGTTGTAAAGCACTGAGGGTTTAGGACCATAAATACTATTATAAATAACTAATAAAAGGTAATAGAAATAAGCACTATTGATAGCACCAGTTTCTAAGAAGATTTATTCTTGTTAAGTCCAAGTCTGACTGGTCGATTTTTCTGTTGGGGATTTTATCTGCAAAAAATAAGAATAATAGTTATCTCCATAAAGACATAACCAATAACTGTCCAAAGATTTGTTCCAGTTCTTTAATCTTCAATACTTAAAAAAGTAGCAACATCAAAATGCCTCAAAATTAATGCATTTTAAATATTCTTCCTGATGCATTAAAAGAATAAAAATAGCAATAACTTCAATTTATCATTTTCCTAATTTATGCCAGAGACTTTTCATACATAGCTTTATTTGCTTCATGTAACAACTTGGTCTACAAGTTTGAAAAATCATTGAATAGTTAATGATATTCTAACTCTGTAATTTAATGTTATAATAACTATAAAGTGGTTGGTATTCTTTTCATTCCACTTTTACTGATATGAACAGTGAAACTCCATGTCTATGCTCTTCCAACTGTAAAGTATTTGTTTCTTGGGTTTTGGAATCAGTTACAGCTGGATTCAAATTTCATTGCTACCACTTTCTGCAGGTAAATTAAGTTTTGTAAATTTAAATTTTCTTCTTCATAAAATGCTCTTTAACAAAGGCTGTTGTGGGCTTAACTGAAATTGTGTACCTGTAAGAACAAACTGATGGTTGTCAGAGGGAAGAGGAATAGGTGGATCGGCAAAAGGGGTGAAGGGAAGTGGGAGGTATAGACTTCCATCTGTGCAATGAATTAGCCACACAAATAAAAGACACAGCATAGGGAGTGTAATCAATATTATTGTAATAGCATTGTATGGTGACAGAAAGTAAATACATTTGGCATAGCATAATATATAGAGAAGTTGAATCACTATGTTGTATACATGAAACTAATGTAACGTGTCAACTATACTCAAGTTAATTTTAAAAATCTTAATACCAATGACATAGCAACTTGTAAGTTTCTTCATGTTAATTGAACTGGAAATGTTTTGCTTTAAATACAGAATATGATGAAAGGGATTATCATTAATTTTGAATGTCAAATATTATTTTTGCCTTAGATAGCTTTACAATAATTTTTCTCCAAAAAATTCAAAACTTTTGAAAAATGTCATGAAATTTTCATTAAAAAAACCTTTATTATGTTTATTGTGTACAGAAATTATTCAATAAAATTTCTTTATTAAAAAGTAAAAGAAATTGTGTACCTGTAAAATAGTAAATGGGCAGTAAATGTTTGTGGCTTTCCTCTTTACCTCTGCCATTCCTAGGTGACTCTTCAGTGCAGTAAAACCAACTCAAATTCCATTCAAATGATTTTGAGAAATGCCTTGGACTAAGAATATCTGGATGCTTATAGAATTAAAGCTAGAGCCATGAAACTGAAAACTTATAGCGTCTCTAAAATGTTTCTGGCTATGAGTCATGTCTTAACAACTAACCTATAAGCTCCTAGAGAGCAGGAATCTTGTCTTTTGCTTCTTTGAATTCTACCTGAAGCTTGATGCAAAACTGGAAATATAACATAATGGCTAAAGGTCTATAAAATGTGCTGCTACTATCTTTATTAACTGCATGATCTTAAGCAATTGACTTAACATTTCTGAGTCTGTCTCCTTTTCTTAATATGGGGATGATGGCATAAAACCTACATTATAGATTGAATGACAGAATACATATAAAGTATCAAGCACAATGACTAATACATAGTAAGTTTCAAAAATGGAGCTCATTACTATTATTAGTATAAAGTTCAGTTATCAATAAAGACATGACTGATTAATCTAATCCGAACAATTTAAGATATTAGTAATAGCTCTATGAATGCTTCGAGGTAAAGATTCCCTATTCTCTGTATTCTGGCATTATTATTACCGTGATCATTAACAATCATTGTCAGGATGACAGCATATCCCTGAACAGTGGCAAGCATAGAAATATACTTAGCATCATTTGAAAACTCTTAGCTTCAGGATGACTTGCATTCTGCATTTCTTATATTAAGTCAGAGACACTGTATGGAAGAAGTTATGAATTAATTAACTTACTTGTTTCAGTTTACAGACACATTACTTTGCTGAGAAATGAACGTTGGTTGCTATTCATAAACCACTGGCAAAAACAGGATATAACATCACTTCCTTGGGTTTAAAACAAAAATCCCCTACAAAGGTAACTATTACAATCAAAGTACTATGTGATATCAGACATTCAAAACCAGTTAGTGTTTATCTGTTAATGAATAAAAGTATAGATTTGGGAATTTACTGGATAACAAACTTACCAGACAGGCATGGCATCATGAAGAGATCATCCAGATTTCTCAAGTACGTCCTATTTAGCCTACCTGCCTTGCTCAAAGTGAGACTTTAACCCCACTTCTGACAGAGACAGAACAAAGACGGCAAAAACAAAAAAAATCCCCGCTATACATATCAAAGCTTAAGACATGCAAGTTGGCAATGCAGACCACTGTAATAAACACATTCCTTGCTATTTGGGGCCTGTAACCTCCCAAAATTAGTTTCCTCCCTTCTTTTCACTCATTTCTAAGACAATAATGATTCGTTAAGCCATTTAGTTAATAAATAGGCTCTAAATGAACTTATTATGGACTATGTTCATAGTCCAAGAATTTACTTACCATTTAATTAAGATGAGGTGTAGACCCGGAAAAAATTAGTAAACACCAAAATCATTGTAAATGAGGATAATATAATCCTAAAGTTCAGGAGATTGATAATTGTTGAAAATTTGCAAAGGCCTTGGAATGATAAAAGAGATTTCTGATTCAGATGGGCAGAAAGGCATATATTTTTCCATTTCACAATTTTGGTGTTTCTATTAGGATTAGTTGATCAAGGTGGTTAGCATACACTGGCTGGTTCCTTCTAACCACGTCTCTTCACTTGTACCTATTCCATGAATCTGAAGAAATAAGCTTAATAAAGCAAAAACTGTTATTTTCTAAGCCACGAATGTTTGTGACCTAAAGCTATGTTGAAATATAATTCCAAACACACACAAAACTGAGCAAATATTGACCACTTTCACCAAATCAGTTTAACTTTTGTTTTAATTTTTGATATAGAACCCCTTGAATATGTTCGCCATAGTGCTCATCACCACCTGCATCTTATCAGTCTTTTCCACAAGCACAGCCTGGCACTCCACTAAATAATCTTCAACCTTGGCAGTTTAAACACAGAACAATGGCCTCTTTATTTTAAAATTAGCAATAGATTAAGCACTCAAAGAAACAATTATTGCAATTTGAGAAGCTTCAGGCTTCAAACTTCTGTTTCTCAGAGGTGCAACCCTGCAATTAGAGAACTCTGAGCAATCAACCAACTGAACTAAGAGAATATGATAATTAAAGCCAGAATGTGAAGCCCAGTAAGTGCCTTAAATATCAATTTACAACCTTGAAATTTCAAGGTTTTAAGTTTAGTATCTCAAAGGGAAATTTTATATCTGAGTAATAAAGAGAAACCAAGTAAATTCCATGATAATAAACTTTCTGTGAATTCCTGAAAATTAAGACATCCAAGGAAACATATCTTAATGGTTATGGATACCCTGACAGGAATTCCATTTCCCTCAATGAGCCATCACAAGACTGGAAGCGAAGTTTAGGGAATAAAAAAAAATTAGAGCCATTTCTTTGAAGTCTTTCTCCTCCCTAAAATTTTTTAAAAAATAAAGATAAAAAAAACCAGAGAATAAACATCTTTATTAATTCTACTTTTGTGTGAATGCAAAAAGCTTCACATTTGAGGCATGTTATCTTCTCAGTCACTAAAAGCCTGACTTTAGAAGGCTACACCTATATCTTTGCTCTGGCCAATGCTAGAGAAAACCATGCAAATATATGTTTTTTTTACCCAAATTTTAATTTTTTCTCTCCTCTTCCCATTAAGCTACTCTTTCCGTACTGTTCTAACTTCCACTCTTTCCCCTGAGATGGTAATAACAGCTTTCCCTTCAAAAGTACTGTTATTTCAATACATTCAACAAATCTCTATTTAATATATATTACATTTAAGTTTCCTTGTTTCATTTGAACTTGGATGAAGGTTTTATATAAAGGCACAGGTGTGTGTGTGTGTGTGCGTGCACAAGCACAAGTGTGGGCATGCACACACACAGAGAAAGTTTTATTGGGGATATTTTAAGTACTTAAGGAAAGTAGAAGAGATTTGTTGTAGGACCTTTTTGGGGAATCTGGCCACATACCTTGGTGGTTTTAAAAGTGATATACATTAGTAAGATTGAAAATTCAAAATTTGTGTTTCTGAAAATCAAAGTTTTCCTCTCGTCATTCACCGTGAGGATGTGTTGAGATCCTAATATAAGCCCTTTGTACTGATAAGTTAGCTGGCTTTTCCAGGTGAAAGAAACATTTTCTCCATCATTCTAATTAGTAATGATTTGAGGTGGCCAGAGTTATGTTATATACACAATAAGTGTCAAAACAATCCATTTACAATATTTTTATAGAACAATAGCAACAATTTATTTATTTACCATTGAAAAGCATGTTGAAAATATTTACTATATCTAGGGTACAGTACTGAATACTTTTAACATTTCTTTCACATCATTAACTAAGATAAGCACCTACAAACTATGGAGTGAGTGGAGCAAGTATTGTTATTTTCACTTGACAGATAAGAAAAACAGTCCAGAGAATCTCAGATTTGTTTTGAATTCTAGAAATTAAGAAATGTTCCTGAGACTATTACACATAGTTAATTAACTTAACCCTTCACATACTATGGTAAGTAAGACTTCTATTAGAAATAATTGATTATATCTTCTATAGTTTCTGCAGTTTCTCAATTTGCAAGAGGTCAAAACTACATACTTTGCTTTATAGGAATACTTGCTGTACAGTGGAAGGAAAAAAGTGTTGATCTTCAGGTATATGTTAGGCTTTCATCCTCCAAAGAGTATAAATTCCCAAGTGGAAAAGAAGGGCCTATGAGGACTTGCAAGAATGGAAACAGACAGAAGCTCACATCAGTGAGAGAAATGCATTCTTATGACTCAAGCTTGAAATTAACAGCTTTGAGGCCAAATTTACAGAGGCTGTGGCCCAAACTGAGAGATATGAGTGGAGCATGGGGAATGTATGCTTAGGTCTCTATGTGTTTCTGGAAAAATCTACCCTTCCAAGTAGGAAACCATTTCAACTCAAAGGACACGACTGGAAAAAAATCTCAAAGATTTAAGAGATGTCAGAAATTTGTGGTCTTGGAAGTGACCTAAGAAATCATCCAACCTAACACCTTCTTTTTATAGTGGAATAAATAGTCCTGCATGAATGGATTTAGGGGCAACTAGGTTACACACTGACTTAGTGAGAGGGCTGGGGCAAAAGACCAGCTCAACACTCCTTGTCTGTAGTTTTGTTTTTGTTATTTTTTTCCTATTTATTTGTACTTCGGAGACAGCTGTATAGTCTTGTAACAAGAAAACATCAGTCTGAGCAGAGGCACTTTATAGTTAAAGGGAGACTACATTAGAAAAAACTACTAATTTAAGCTTTATACATTACCTAAAATTATACATCCCTAATCTCCAGTGAATTACACAGGTGTTCTGTGTGCAGAAGGAATTTAGTCTTGGGCAGAGTACAAATAAATAAGAAGAAGACAAAAGAACTTTTAAAATATAATTTATTGTAAATTGGCTTCCATACAACACCCAGTGCTCATCCCAACAAGTGCCCTCCTCAAGACAACTTTTTATAACAAGGGAATTGTGCACAGCTTTGAGATAATAGAAAAGTTACAAATCATACTTGTCATTTCACAGCTTCAGGTACAAATTTGGAAAAGCTATATCCTATCTTGGGAACAGGGAGTAGAGCATGGGAAACATGCACCCCTATGGTATGACTGAAGCTCCAAGGAAAAGAGGACTAGGATCTTGGGTCGGGGAGTACATTCCAAAAAGCTAATGAATATCTGTTTCTGCAGTGTTTGATATTTTACCAGTCTGATAATTCATAGTGTGCATTTTTTCTTGTAAAGCAGGAAGCATAATGTTGAATATATAGGTCAATAAGTAAGAGTCATTCAAACTGTATCAAGGGAAACTGGGTGCAGTTACCTCTCAATGTTTTTTTAGCACTTCTGTGAATCTTTTCTTCCATCACTCCACTCACACTCTGTAACCTAATTTTGTCTCTTCAGTAGTCAAAATTCCCTACCTCAGACCTCTATCCAGGCCTACCCTTCTCTAAAATCCCCAGAATCTCTAGATACTTCTCAGATCATAGCTACCAGCTCTCAAATTGGAATTTACAATCTCTTGGAACAGTTGATCATATAATTTCTAACATGATTTGGGACACTGATCAATTCAACTATACTGCTACAGTTCTCTGATATCGTTTAGCTCTTAAAAGAGAAGGCTTTAAAAAGAATATCTAAGTAAGAAGTCTGCAAACATTTTCTATAAAGGGCTAGATAGTAGATACTTTAGGCTTTGCAGGCCATATGATCTCTGTTGCAACTACTCATGTCTGCCTTTGAGTTTAAAAACAAGCATAGACATGCATACATTCATGAATGAGTTCCGTGAATAAGCATAACTCTATTACAATAAAACTTCATTTATGAAAACAGGTTGGTAGTGGGCAGAGCTCAGTAGGCTTTCCCTGCAGAGCAACAAACATTTAGGTGGTGAAATTTTATAGAAAATAATGATTTAAATTATCTGAAAATTGATCTAAGTAGCACATAGGAAATGGTGAAACATTTATCGAAGAAAATCTGCTAAATCTAGTAAATCTCAGCAATAAGAGCCAAAATCTGTGGCATCTTAGCTAAGAACCTCTCCCATTCCCTGCCATTCCCAGCACTATGTTAAGGAAGCTTTACTCTGGGCACTGTATAGGTGCATGTTACAGGGGTAGGATATATGCATATTTCATGTCCTCTTCCAGATCTATGTTGCTCAAGCTCTATTCCCAGAAGACATGGATGAAAGGACTGAAAATCCTTCCTGCCACCTAAACCCTAGGGCTAGGAGTTTGACTCAACAGTGACAGAGAATACTGCAGCCTGATTGCCCCCCCCCCCACGAGTTTTCTCACAAAGCAGAGGTTCCATTCTGGGAGAGGCAAGCTGAAAAAAAATCAGGGGATACTATACTTCTTTCCACTAGAACCCATTGGTGTTTCTCTCTCCATCAGAACTCACTGGTAGAGCAGGGATGTCACTCCAAGAGAAGCAATAGACTGTCTCCTATGCAATGGCATAGATCTTCCCAAGAAAAGAAACAAACCACAATGACAGTCCTGCCTGAGGGGGTAGACTGACTTTTTGGAATACAGACTGGAGTACTCCATGTGGAAGGGCCTTACCAAAACAATGGAGTAGAGAGCAATTAAGTAGAGAACAATTAAGAGGCAATCTGTAGCTCAGATATAAACAAAACAGCCAGAAGTTTAGTAGAGATAACTAGAGAAAGACAGACAAGAAGAACTCTCTTGGGATCACATTAAACTGTGGAATTTGGGAAGGCTGTGTGCATTACTCTTCATGAATGTCATAGCAGGCTATGGGACAGAAATAAAAACATTCTCCAAGCCACATACAGATCAATCAGCAAAAAGTGGAAGACTCACGGTGCCTGGATGGCTCAGTGGCTTAAACATCTGACTTTGGTTCAGGTCATGATCTTGTGGTTCGTGGGTTGGAGTCCTGCACTGAGCTCTGTGCTGACAGCTCAGAGCCTGAAGCCTGCTTCAGATTCTGTGTCTCCCTCTCTCTCTGCCCCTCCCCCGCTCGTGCTCTGTCTCTCAAAAATAAATAAACATTAAACAAATTTTAATAAAAAATAAAAATAAATTAATTAAAAAATAAAGTGGAAGCCTCATGGGCTTGAGGTGCTTAAGTACAACCTCTGACCAAACAATGGCAAAATACTAAACTATTCTGACCCCAGGTAACTCCTAAGAATCTAGACAGAAAAATAAAATCACATTTAGCTCTGGTGGTCTGGAAGACTGCACACACTCAAGGTTGTATAACCAAAGAAATAATTTCTCTCAGGGACATCTATAGAGGGATCTTCTGAGCCATTCATCCCAGGATGAGATTGAAACAAAATCCAAGTTTCTTGAACTGTTAAAGCAGCCTCTAAATGATAATGGGTGGGGTTGTCTGACTGGTTTAGTGACCGTAAGTATGAGCTTTGACCAATAAGTTACTTATAATAAAAAATAGGTGGATAAGAGAAGCCAGACTAAAATATTTATTTTTAAAAGGAAAATTAATCTGAGAATGGGCATCAGAGGCTGTACAATGCAGAAGAAATAAACTTCATGGAAGTATTCTAGCCAAGTCACTAAACAAATGACCAAATAAACATCAAAAACAAAAAGTCTCAGCAAGAAAGGAGACTCAGTATCAAGCTACTACAATATATCATTTGTTCAATTTTCAACAAAAATTTAAGATATGTGGAGAAACAGGAAAATGAGACCTATGCACAGGGAAAAGAAGAAAGTAATAGAAAGGACCTTTGAGAGGGTCTAGATGTTGAACTTAGCAAAGATTCCAAATCAGTTATTATAAATATGTACAAAGAGTTGAAGGAAACCCTGTTTAATGACTTAAATAAAGACGTGAAAATGGCATATTATCAAGTAAATGGAAGTTCTGGAAATAAAAAATACAATAAGCAAAGTGAAAAATTCAATGGAAAGGTTCAAGAGTACATTTAGTTTTCAAAATAAAGAATCAGCAAACTTGAAGATAAATCAATACATCTTATACAATCTGAAGAACATAAATAGAAGTGAAGAAAAATGAACATTCTCAAAGAAAAGTAGGACAAGATGAAGCAGACTAACACATGCATAATGGTAACAGAAGAAGGAAAGCAATGGAATAAAATGACAAAAAGTTAAAGAAGTGATCACAAATTTACAAATTTGATGAGAAACACTATTCTTCACATTCAAGGAATTTTAAAAACCTTCAAAATTTGTTGACACAAAGAAGTCTACAAACAGACATATAGTCAAAATGTTAAGAGCCAAAGATAAAGAGAAAATCATGAAAGCAGTCAGGAAAGCAATTTATCCATGAGCTTTAATTTTTTAATTTTTTAATTTTTGTTTTCTGCCTTTGCAGATCTCCCAGGGCTTTTTAAAACAATTTTTGTAGCCTGTTTTCTTCCTTTACTTAAATTTCTTCTGCAAAATTTCTGTCTTAAATGGCTCAATCTGTGTGTAGTTGCATCCCAGAAAACTCTAAGCCAAAGGTGGGTGATGATTTGGTGAAGGCAAAGAAAAGACCTGGAGACAGTGATTGAGACATAGGTGTATTGGGGAACTTACATACAGGAAGTTTATGAGCAGCCAACTGGACAAAGCATTTGCTGCTGAGATCTATATAAACAAGCTTTTATAGAGTCACAACTTAGCCTAGCAACTATTTGTAACCCTTCCCTTCCTTGCACAGCCAATGAAAGGGTTTGTCACACCTGGAACCCCTGACCTTGAAGACTGAACAACATATTCTTTTACACATTCCACTTGATGAAAATATAGAGGGAGGACAAGATCTCTACATTCTCAAGATTAGCAGGGACAGTCAGGGTGTGCTTGCACAAACTAGCTATTCCGTACATACCATACAGTCTGCCATAGCAGAATACCATAGACTGGGTAACTTAAACAACACAAATTGATTTTCTCACAGTTCTGAATGCTGGAAAGTCCCAGATTCAGGTTCTGGCAGAATTCATTTTCTGGTGAGAGCTTCCTTCTGGCTTACAGGTAGATCCCTTCTTACTGTGTACTCACATGGCAGAGTGAGTGTGTGTGTGGGGGAGGGGGGAGTGGAGAGAGAGAGAGAGAGAGAAGTTGAGAGAGAAAGGCAGAGAGAGAAAGTGAGTTCTGGTGTTTCTTCCTCTTCTTATAAGGGTATCAGCACTATTGGATTAAGGTCCCATTCTTATTAACTCATTTAACCCTCTCACAGGCCTCTTCTCCAAATATGGTCACATTGGAAATTAAAGCTTCAGCATGAATTTTGGGGAGGACACAATTCACTCCATACCAATCTCCATCATGAATAGTCCAGTTTTTGCTTTCATATCTCCACAGGGACAAGGAATTCATTTGCTTTCCTATGATGTCTTTTGAAACTTTTGACCTAAATAATTGCTTCGAAATATTTTTTTTCATTCAGTAAGCATAAGTCTCTTTGGAGTTTGCATCTGCTTCTTCAAGTTATCCTTTTAGGATTGTGTTGATCAGTCTACTCATATAAAGGGCTTGGCTCTGTAACTGGTACATAGTAATCATTGAATAAAGTATTGTTATTATTTTCTATAATAGCCACTGAGTTATTTAAAGGTAGATATCATGTGCTTCATTCCAAACTCCCAGATTTTACACACTAAACATCCTTAGCTATTTCAAATAGTTTATCTTATAAATATATTTTTATCATCTTAGATGTTCTCTTGTCATCATACTGTCTCAAGTGTGGCTGTCTGAACTTCATAAATTATTTTAAGAGTGTTCTGACTAGCTTAGAGTAGAATATAACTATCATCACTATCATCACCATCATCACCAACTATTAATGGAAATATTTTATTTCCATTAATTCAGCCTAACATGACATTTATTTTTGTTGTTGCTGGTGATTATTGCTCATTGTTGTTCACTGAATGTGAGATAACAGCTGAAATTCCTCTTTCCTACTTGTGATGCTGCTTGGCTACAATGCCCTTCTCTGGCTGATGGCATTTTTTTGATAAAAGAGTAAAATAAGGCATTTTTTTTTCTATTTAAAATCCATATTGAGAGCGAGTTATGATGGCAGGGTAGTAGCGGACACTGAGCTTGCCTCATCACTTTAACACAGCTAGATTAACATCAAATCATTTTGAACACCTAGGAAATCCATCTGAGGATTAAGAAAACAATCCGCACAATTAGAGAGAGAGAACATGGCAGGTATGAGGTGGAAACATGTGAATTTTAGGAGAGCAAAACCATGATACCATGATGAGGAGGTAGCCCTTTTCGTGGAGAGAAGAGATGGGGGAAAGAGCAGCATGCTGGGTTCATGCAAGAAAAAACCTTTCCCCCAAAACCATTGACTAGGAAATCAAGAAGAATTGACTATTACAAGTTTTTACAAGCAGTGGAGTTCAAATTCCGAGGTTTTAGAAGTCCATGCCATTCACCAGAGTCGATCTGGACAGGCAGTGGTGCTTCTGGGGAGGAGAAAGGAGGCCTGGGAGCAGAAAACATGGTACAGGGATCCCCTGGATCACACTGGGAGAGAAGGTTCCCTTTCCTGGAGTACATTGTCCTGGAGGACATGTTGTCTCTCCAATGACAAAAGACCTGGCATGTACCAACAGAGCAGCCATTTAACAGCAAGGGGCAGTAGGGCTCACAGAGGGCAGATAACCTGCTCACTGTTTTTCTCTGTACTTCACCATAAACTCTAAACACCTGCACTTGCATGCAACTGCCTTTCTGGGACAAAACAGAATCAGACCCAGCATAGCAAAGCTCTCCTCTGGAGGAGGGGAGTGGGTATGTGCTGTGTTGGGTCCTTTACGATTTTGAGTTTTGAATCCTAGTCACACACCAGAGATAATACACAGGAGAATTGTGGCAGTGACTATGCCGATGGCCTGGGCACAGTCAGCATGAGGGCAAGGATTTGACTGAAACCATTCTGAGAGGGCTTCCTGAGAGAGAGAGAGTGTGAGCTTCCCTCTGTGGGGCTGAGAGAGCAGGATGACACCATCTCCCCTCCAGGAGAATTGGACGTCAGTGAGCAATACAGCATCCCCAGTGGAGTCTGGAGCCGCTTACACCAAACCCTTTACGCCTGTGCCCTGCTGGTGCATCTTTGCTAGGACAGGTCTGACGGTGAGCCAGCTCAATGGGCCTCTCCCCCAGAACCAGCATGGGTCCCCTGCATGCACCAAATCTACTGAGCATAGAGTGCTCCAAACTATCAGATTCAGTTATGGTGGAAATAGGACCAGGGAGTTTTTTTTTTCTTCCCTATTGGAATCAGACTTATAATTTTTTTTTTGTCTATTTTTTTCTTGCCGTTGTTGACTTTGTTCATTTTCTTTCTTCTTTTTTTGAGGGGGGATCAAGCTTTTTTTTCTTAATAAGGCTTATTATAATAAACAAATCAAAGAACACATAGTTAAAAGTCCAAACAGTCTCTACAACAAGCTAGAGGAACTCTGCAGAGGACCAACTTGTGGGAAAGAGCAGCCAAAACCACAATAGCACAGTGCATACAGCATACACCAGAAACACTTCCTGAAGCATCAGGTGCTGGACAGTGTATGACTGCTTCTGAATATAGCATTACTCCAAGGAGCAAGAAACATAACAGGCTTTCATAACGTGCAAAAGACAGAAACCTGGACAAAATGATAAGATGGAGGAATTCTCCTCTCAAAAAAGAAATCACAGCCAGGGATTTCCTCAAAATAGATATAAGCAATCTATGTGGAGAAGAATTTAGAGCAAAAATCATAAAAATACTGCCTGGGCTGAAATGAAGCATAGAAGACACCAGAAAAGCCCTTGCAGCAGAGATAAAAGACATAAAAAATAGTGCAGATGAAATAAAATATGCTGTAACTGAGATGCAAACTTGAAGGGATGCAATCACAATGAGGAGGGAAGAAGCAGTGGAATAAATCGGTGATATAGAAGATAAAATTATGGAGGGGCCCCTGGTGGCTCAGTCGGTTGAGCATCTGACTTGGGCCCAGGTCATGATCTCATGGTTCATGTGTTCTGGCCCTGCGTGGGGCTCTGTGCTGACAGCTCAAAGCCTGGATCATGCTTCAGATTCTGTGTCTCCTTCTCTCTCTGCCCCTCCCTTGTTCATGCTCTGTCTCTCTCTGTCAATAATAAACGTTAAAAAAATTTTTAAAAAGAAAATATAATTATGGAAAATAATAAAACAAAAAAAGAAGAGAGAAAGCAAGCTAGTAGATTCAAAATATAGACTTAGGGAAATCAGCAATTCCATGAAGTGCAATGATATGTGTATCATAAGAATCCCAGTAGAAGAAGAGCAGGAAAAAGGGGCAAAAGGTTTATTTGAACAAATTATAGTTGAGAAATTCCTTAATCTTGGGAAAGAAACAGGCATTCAAATCCAAGAGGCACAGAGAACTCCCCTCACAATCAACAAAAACAGGTCAGCACAAAGATGTATAGTGAAGCTTAAAAAACACAAAGATAAAGAGAGAATTCTGAAAGCAGCTAGGGACAAAAGATCCTTAAACTACAAAGGGAGACACTTAAGGGTAGTAACACACCTGTCTACTAAAACTTGGCAGGCCAGAAGGGAGTGGTAGGAAATATTCAATTGGTTAAGTAGGAAAAAAAAATGCAGCCAAGAATCCTTTATCCTGCAAGGCTGTCATACAGAGTAAAAGGAGAGATAAAGACCTTCCCAGATAAACAAAAACTAAAGGAGTTGGTGATCACTGACCCAGCCCAGCAAAAAAAAAAAAAAAAAAAAAAAAAAATAAATATATATATATATATATATATATATATATATATATATACACACACACACACATTAAAAGGGGATCTTTGAGTGGGGAAAAAGACCAAAAGTAACAAAGACTAGAAAGGAACAGAGACAGTCACCAGAAACACCAAATTTACAGTCAACACTGAATTCATATCTTTCAGTAATCACTATTAATGTAAAAAGACCAAGTGCTCAAATAAAAAGACATAGGATATCAGAATGGATTAAAACAAAAAACCAAGATCCATCAATATGTTACTTACAAGAGACTCATTTTAGACACAAAGACACATCCAGATTTAAAGTGAGAGGATGGAGAACCATTTATCATGCTAATAGACATCAAAAGAAAGCTGAAGTAGCCATACTTATATCAGAAAAACAAGATTTTAAACCAAAGACTGTAATAAGATATGAATAAGGTCACTATATCATAAAAAAGAGGTCTATCTTACAAAAAGTTCTAACAGTTGTAAATATTTATGCCCCCAACTTGAAAGAGGCCAAATATGTGAATCAATTAATAGGGGGCATTAACACCCCACTTACCACAATAGACAGATTATCTAACCATAAAATCAACAAATAACAATGGCTTTGAATGACACACTGGACCAGATGGACTTAAATATATGCATAACATTTTATCCTAAAGCAACAGAATACACATTCTTTTCAAGTGCACGTGGAAAATTCTCCAGAATGTATCAAATAATGGATCAAAATCAGGCCTCAACAAATACAAAAAATGGAGCTCATACCACGCATATTTTCAAACCACAATGCCATGAAACTTGAAGTCAGCCACAGGAAAAAAAAAATTGGAAACACCAAAAATACCTGGAGATTAAGGAAAAATCCTACCAAGGAGTGAATGGGTTAACCGGGAAATTAAAGAAAAAATTAAAGAAGACATGAAAAGAAATGAAAATGAAAACATGACAGTGAAAATGACATATGACAGTGAATCTGACATATGAAAAACCTATGGGGTGCAGCAAAGGTGATAATATGAGGAAAGTACATATAAATACAGGCATATCTCAAAAAGCAAGAAATGTCTAAATACCCAACCAAACTTACCTTACATCTAAAGGATCTGGAAAAAGAACAGCAAATAAAGCGTAAAACATGCACAAGAAGGGAAATAATAAAGATTAGAGTAGAAAAAAAAAGAAATTAAAAAAATAGTAGGATAGATCAATGAAACTAGGAGCTTGTTCTTTCAAAGAATTAAGTCAATTGATAACCCTCTAGCCAGACTTATCAAATAGAGAAGAGAAAGGACCCAAGAGGAGAGATTACAACCAATACCTCAGAAATGCAAACAATTATAAGAGAATATTTTTTTAATATGAAATTTATTGTCAAATTGGTTTCCACACAACACCCAGTGCTTATCCCAACAGGTGCCCTCCTCAATGCTCATCACCCACCCCCCCATCAACCCACAGTTTATTCTCAGTTTTTAAGAGCCTCTTGTGGTTTGGTTCTCTCCCTCTCTAACTTTTTTTTTCTTCCCCTCCCCCATGGCCATCTGTTAAGATTCTCAGGATTCACATAAAAGTGAAAACATATGGCATCTGTCTTTCTCCGTATGACTTATTTCACTTAACATAACACTCTTCAGTTCCATTCACGTTGCTACAAAAGGCGATATTTCATTATTTCTCATTGCCAAGTAGTATTCTATTGTGTATATACACCACGATTTCTTTACCCATTCATCAGTTGATGGACATTCAGGCTCTTTTCATTCTTTGCCTATTGTTGAGAGTGCTGCTATAAACATTGGGGTACAAGTGCCCCTTTGCATCAGCACTCCTGTATTCCTTCGGTAAATTCCTAGCAGTGCTATTGCTGGTCATAGGGTAGATCTATTTTTAATTTTTTGAGGAACCTCCACACTGTTTTCCAGAGTGGCTGCACGAGTTTGCATTCCCATCAACAGTGCAAGAGGGTTCCCGTTTCTCAACATCCTCTCCAGCATCTATAGTCTCCCGATTTGTTCATTTTAGCCACTCTGACTGGCATGAGGTGGTATCTCAGTGTGGTTTTGATTTGTATTTCCCTGAGGAGGAGTGATGTTGAGCATCTTTTCATGTGCCTGTTGGCCATCTGGATGTCTTCTTTAGAGAAGTGTCTATTCATGTCTTCTGCCCATTTCTTCACTGGAGTATTTGTTTTTTGGGTGTGGAGTTTGGTGAGCTCTTTATAGATTTTGGATACTAGCCCTTTAATATGTCATTTGCAAATATCTTTTCCAATTCTGTTGGTTGCCTTTTAGTTTTGTTGGTTGTTTCCTTTGCAGTGCATAAGCTTTTTGTCTTCATGAGGTCCAGTAGTTCATTTTTGCTTTTAATTCCCTTCCTTTGGAGATGTGTCAAGTAGGAAATTGCTGTTGCTGAGGTCAGAGAGGTTTTTTCCTGCTTTCTCTTCTAGGGTTTTGATCGTTTCCTGTCTCACATTCAGGTCCTTTATCCATTTTGAGTTTATCTTTGTGAGTGGTGTAAGAAAGTGGTCTAGTTTCATTCTTCTGCATGTTGCTGTCCAGTTCTCCCAGCACTATTTGTTAAAGAGACTCTTTTTTAAATTGGATATTATTTCCTGTTTTGTCAAAGATTAGTTGGCCATACTTTTGTGGGTCCAATTCTGGAGCCTCTATTCTATTCCATTGGTCTATGTGTCTGTTTTTGTGCCAATACCATGCTTTTTTGATGATTACAGCTTTGTAGTAGAGGCTAAAGTCTGGGATTGTAATGCCTCCTGCTTTGGTCTTCTTCTTGAAAATTACTTTGGCTATTCGGGGCCTTTTGTGGTTCCATATGAATTTTAGAAATGCTTGTTTTAGCTTTGAGAAGAATGCTGGTGCAATTTTGAATGGGATTGCATTGAATGTGTAGATAGCTTTGGGTAGTATTGACATGTTAACAATATTTATTCTTCCAATCAATAAGCATGGAATTTTTTCCATTTCTTTGTATCTTCTTCAATATCCTTCATAAACTTTCTATAGTTTTCAGCATACAGATCTTTTACATCTTTTTTAAAAAATTTTTTTTTCAACGTTTATTTATTTTTGGGACAGAGAGAGACAGAGCATGAACGGGGGAGGGGCAGAGAGAGAGGGAGACACAGAATCGGAAACAGGCTACAGGCTCTGAGCCATCAGCCCAGAGCCTGACGCGGGGCTCGAACTCACGGACCGCGAGATCGTGACCTGGTTGAAGTCGGACGCTTAACCGACTGCGCCACCCAGGCGCCCCCAGATCATTTACATTTTAAGAGAGTATTAAGAGCAATTATATGCCAACCAACTGGGAAATCTGGCACAAATGGATAAACTCCCAGAAACGTTTAAATTACCAAAACTGAAACAGGAGGAAGTATAAAATTTGATCAGACCTATAACAAGCAAAGAAATTGAACCAGTAATTAAAAATCTCCCAATACAATGTAATCTAGTGCTACCACTCTGGAAAACAGTATGGAGATTCCTCAGAGAGTTAAAGATGAACTGCCCTACAATCCAGCAATTGTACTACTAGGTATTTAACCAAAAGATACAAAAATGCTGATTCAAAGGAGGACATGTACCCCAATGTTTATAGCAACACTATCAACAATAGCCAAATTATGAAAAGTACCCAAATGTTCATTGACTGATGAATGGACAATGAGGGCCAGATGGCTTCTCAGATGAATTCTAACATTTAAGGAAGAGTTGATAACATATTCTTTTCAAAATTTCAGAAACAGAAATGGAATGAAAACTTCCAAAATCATTGTAGGAGGTCAACATTACCTTGATTACAAAACCAGTCAAAGACCCTACTAAAAAGGAGAATTATGGACCAATATCTCTGATGAACATGGGTGCAAAAATTCTCAACAGGATACTAGCAAATTGAATCCAACAGTTCATTAAAAGAATTATTCACCATGATCAACTGGGATTTATTCCTGGGCTGCAAGGTGGTTCGGTATCCACAAATCAATAAACATGATACACCACACTAATAAAAGAAAGGAAAAGAACCATATGATCCTCTCAATAGATTCAGGAAAAGCATTTGACAAAATACAGAATCATTTCTTGATAAAAACCCTTCAATAAAGTAGGGTTTGAATGAAAAAACCTCAAAATCATAAAGTCCATACAGGAAAGACCCATAGCTAATAACATCCACAGTGGGGAAAAACTGAGTTTTTCCTCTATGATCAAGAACAAGAAAGGGATGTCCAGTCTCACTATTTTTATTTAACCTAGTACTAGTCGTCCTAGCCTTAGCAAGCAGACAAAAAAAGAAGTAAAGGGCATCCAAATCAGCAAGGAGAAATTAATACATTCACTCTTCACAGATGACCTTATCTAAAAAACCTTAAAGTCTCCAACAAAAAAATTGGTAGGACTGATACATTAATTCAGCACAGTTTCAGGATATAAAATAAATGTAAAGAAATCTGTTGCATTTTTATACACCAATAATGAAGCAGCAGAAAGAGAAATCAAGGAATTGATCCCATATGCAATTACACCAGAAACTAAAATACCTAGGAATAAACCTAACCAAAGAGTTAAAATATCTGTACACTGAAAACTATAGGACACTTATGAAAGAAATTGAATAGTACACAAAGAAATGGAAAAGCATTACAGGCTCATGGATTGGTAGAGCAAATATTTTTAAAATGTGTATACTACCCAAAGCAATCTACACATTCAATGGAATCCTTATCAAAATAACACCAGCATTTTTCACAGAGCTAGAGAAAACAGTTCTAAAATTTGTATGGAACCAGAAAAGAACCTGAATAGTCAAAGTAATGTTGAAAATTAAAAGCAAAGCAGGAGACATCACAATTCTGGATTTCAAGTTATATTACAAAGCTGTAATCATCAAGACAGTATGGTAAGGGCACAAAAAATAGATCAAGAGAACAGAATAGAACACCCAGAAATGAACTCACAGCTATGTGGTCAACTAATCTTCAACAAAGCAGGAAAAAATATCCAGTGGAAAAAAGGGTCTCTTCAACAAAAGGTTTTGGATAAACTGGATAGTTACATGCAGATGAATGAAACTAGACTACTTTCTTACACTATACACAAAAATAAATTCAAAATGGGCTGAAGAAAGGAACAGACATTTCTCCAAAAAGGTCTTACAAATGTCTAACACACACAGGAAAAAGTGCTCAACATCACTCATCATCATGGAAATACAAATCAATACCATGATTAGATATCACCTCACACCTGTCAGAATGCCTCAGATTAAATTCTCAGTAAACAACAGATGTTGGTGAAGATGCAGAGAATGGGGAACGCTCTTACACTGTAGATGGGTATGCAAACTGGTGCAGCCACTCTGGAAAACAGTACAGAATTTCCTCAAAAAGTTAAAAATAAAACTACCCTACCACCCAGCAATTACACTACTAAGAATATATCCAAATGATACAAAAATACTGATTTGAGGGGGCACATGCACCCCGAATTTTATAGCAGCACTGTCAACAATAGCCAAATTTTGGAAAGAGCCCAATGTCCACTGACTGATGGTTGGTTATAGAAGAAGGTGGTAGTGGAATATATATATATATATATATATATATATATATATATATATATATATACATATATATATATATAGTGGAATGCTATTCAGTGATCAAAAATAATGTAATCTTGACATTTGTAGTGACATGGATGGAACTAGAGTGTATTATCGTGAATAATATAAAAACAGAGAGAGAGGCAAACCATCAGAGACTCTTAACTATAAAGAACAAACTGAGGGCTGCTGGAGGGGAAGTTCGTGGGGGGATAGGCTAAATTGGTGATGGGCATTAAGGAAAGCACTTGTTGGAATGAGCACTGAGTGTTTTATGTAAGTGATGAATCATTAAATTCTATTCCTGAAAGCAGTACTATACTATGTTATCTAACTTGAATTTAAATAAAAACTTAGAGGAAAAAAAATCCAAATTATTAAATAACCCTAGGTAAGATCCCATTAGATAACAATTATGAACGTTTTAAAAGTGTTGTCACCAATTCAAGTTTTCCAGTAGACATGTCATCTAGCTCAAAGAAATCTTGAGCCAAAAGTGAGAGATGCACAGTATATGTTGTTTTTGAGGCATCATGCTTTCAGGTTTTATCTGTCCACATCTAGTTGCTTCAACAACAGCTGGAGTAAAATGTAGGTCTCAAAGGATATGAGGTGTCTGGTACAATCATCTACTTACCTAGTTATGTGACCTTGAGCAATCTTCTCAAGTATTTAAATCCCATCCCCTGTGTTTCATTTTTCTCACATATAAGAAAAGTATAGTAATACCTGCTCTACCTATCTTTTAGCACTGTTGGGATTACAGATTATCAGCACGTATGGAAAGCCTACCTAAGAATAAAGCAAGCCTTTGGGGCGCCTGGGTGGCTCAGTTGGTTAAGCGTCCAATTTCAGCTCAGGTCATGATCTCGTGGTCTGTGAGTTCCAGCCCCGCATCGGGTTCTGTCCTGACAGCTCAGAGCCTGGAGCCTGTTTCAGATTCTGTGTCTCCCTCTCTCTCTGACCCTCCCCTGTTCATGCTCTGTCTCTCCCTGTCTCAAAAATAAAATAAACATTAAAATAAATTTAAAAAAGAATAAAGCAAGCCTGAGGAAATAACATACATAACATATATCATATTTTTATATGGTGAAAAACGTATTTTTGCTTTCATTTTTTGTGAACCTATATCCATAAATGTTTGGAGTTCTGGAAATTTCAGGTACTTGAGCTAACATATTTTTTTCTAAATCCAATTTAAATTGAGTTTTAGTCATTTGCTTTTGACACAGTCCTGACTAAAGCTTCTGGAGTAGGGCAGAAGATAGCTTGGTTAATGTGATGATAATCCCTAAGGATTAAAATGTCTACACTTCTTTCCCTTACCCAAAACACACATGGAAGACAGAGTTAAAGAAACAGTAATGAGACATATGGGAAAGCTTCAAAACAGGAGCAGATGGCTTGGAACTTGCCTCAGGTATTTGATTAATTACTTGAGGTGGGGCATGCTCTTTTGTGATGGGGAACCAGGGACTCAGGTACTCCTTACATAGTGGCAAGAGGAGCAGTTTGGTCATACTACATCACTTACATCTTTCTGGGATAACAAAGAATTGAGTTGATGCTATTTCTGTTGACATTTCAGTTGATGCTTATGAGGAGGATATGTGACTTTTGTTTAGTAAGTGATGAGTAGCAAAACTAAAAAAGCAATTTCTGGTAAATAAATGCTTTTAAGTACCTTTAGTATAATATAATGCAGAAAATAGGGCAATATTAACAATTTCATTTGTTGCTGAGTATAATTTTCAAAGCAAATCAACTGGGAAAATACGGTGAAAAGAAGTAGGCACATTCTAGATTGGAGACAGACAGTGTGGCTCATGAAATTTGCACATCACAAATAAAAATAAATATAAATAGCCCATTTGGGTGTGGATATTTTGCTCTGATGGTTTCATTTTTTTTATATGAAATTTATTGTCAAATTGGTTTCCATACAACACCCAGTGCTCATCCCAAAAGGTGCCCTCCTCAATACCCATCACCCAACCTCTCCTCCCTCCCACCCCCCATCAACCCTCAGTTTGTTCTCAGTTTTTAACAGTCTCTTATGCTTTGGCTCTCTCCCACTCTAACCTCTTTTTTTTTCCTTCCCCTCCCCCGTGGGTTCCTGTTAGGTTTCTCAGGATCCACATAAGAGTGAAACCATATGGTATCTGTCTTTCTCTGTATGGCTTATTTCACTTAGCATCACACTCTCCAGCTCTGATGGTTTCAAATTAACTTCCTGTTCCCCATTCAAAAGAAGCTTCTGCAAAACCCTTGATATTGGAAGAGATTGATGGAACCAGTTTAGTCCAGTTCCTTAAACCAAGGAAAAATTGCTTTTTACAGATCATTTTTGATTTTCTACTGCATATGGATAATCTGTGGAAACTATATTTATACAAAAAATTCTACTCCATATGACCTAGAAAAGAAAAGCATTTTTATAAATTATCAATCTTTGTTCCTTTAACTCAGGTTGGGATGCAGGACAGGAACATCAGTAACCTGTGGTCTCCAGTTGGCCCTACTTCCTTTGTCCCCCAAGACTACTGTCTCCATCCAGAGTTCAGCACAGACACAGAAAATATTGCCTATGTACTTATATTTTACTCTAGCTGAAATATATCTCTTCAACACCTCCACCTTTAATCCATTTTTTCTTTTTCCTTTCCCCTCAAATACAAGGCTCTTTGCATTCTCTCTGTACCTAGTGCCCAATTATCTATCCCCATTCCATTTACCCTGTTGCTAATTTGTTTTTACTTCATTGTGCTCTTGAACCAAGGTCAGTCATTCCTGAACTGGAAGAGTCCCACCCCTCAGTTCTTTCAAACTTCTGAAATGGTCAATTATCTATGGGAACATGCAGAACCACAGACAATTTATAAAATAGGATTGTAGACATGAATTTAGGGTATTTTGCCTTTTTGAATATTTATCTCCTTAATCTTATTTGGATTAAACTAAAATTCCAAAGTGTTTTGTATCATACCAAAGCACTATGAAGTTAAATGGTTTAATAGTGTTCCAAGGATTTAACATGTCAGGTTTGATTTTAAATTCTTCCTTTTGTGACCCACCAACCCTAGTCCCCTTTGCATACTGCAATATAAAACAGTGGACTAATCTTACTTCCCATGGAAGATATTCAATGTTTTCCCATTCAATACCCATTCCAACCTCATTCTAGTTTGGCTTCTTGTACTATTAAGCTTGGAAAACTAAATTCTACATTGCATGTATGCATACATACACAAGCATATATATATATATTTTTTTTTAACTAATTTTTTAGCATCTGATATACAGGCATGTGACCCAATTTTGGTTAAGCAGATAAAATTTATGATACTTATGAATTAGAAGAAAGCAATATGAGTTTGGGGCCATATGGGTGGGCTTGAGTTTTATGGAAATCATCATGGTAGGGGCATCTAATTCTTTTAGACAATCTGGGAAAAGCATCACACACAGTCTCTAATGTCATAGTACTGAGTGGTGGATGATGAATATTGTCCTAGAATATCTTCATGGTGTGACTGGGCATTTCTCTTGGCTGAATCATCTCTAATTGTGTGGTGTCTAAGCATGTTTTTTTTTGTTTTTTGGTTTTGTTTTGCCTCTCCTGGACACTCAGTGATTTATCTAGTAATCCTTACAAATTACATTCTATATAAATCAAGTAGATCCAATGTTACCAGTATCTATAACTAAAAACTTAACCTATATAACTTAAACTTCTTATCCTAATCACAGTGGCTAGATCCATTTGAAAATACATTAGTTGAATGATTTCAGGTTCAGGAGACTTCCTTGCACTCATTTAAAATCCCTTTGTCTATTGAGTCTACAGTATACATGGTCTTGAGTATATCTCATCAGGTCTTTCTCACAGGTATCAAATAAGGGACAAACAGATACATCTTATTTATAAAGATAAGGTGTTAGAGAAAAAGGTTGCTTGGGACACAGTGTAAAAACCATGGAACCAAAGTTGAGAGACTTAACTTTTTACTTCCTTAACTTGTCTTAACTTTTTACTTCCTAACTATGAGAACATTATCCTCTCTGGGACTTAATTTCCTTAAATGAATAAGTGAGGTAAGTGATTTTTAACTTTTTTGAGGGTCATGGACTCTTAAGAAGCTTATAAAATCTATAGAACATTTTCCAAGTAAAATACGCACACAGAATCACATACTCAAAAATTGTTCATACCATTTAGGAAATTCTCTAATTGAGGAAACTGTGCATTAAAATTTTATCAGATATCATGGAAATAACCCTGGAATTCAACATTTCCTTTCCCATCATACCCTTCTCCTCTTCTGTCATTCCTCATATCTAAAAGTCTATATCCAACACAATGAGCAACTTTTCTTCCATTTACAGTGACTTTCAGAAAAGGAATATTAAGTAAAATAGAAAGAGGATCAAAGATTATCTCTCATTAGGCTCAAAATATTTTTTCAATGATTATTTATTTTTAGAAAGATAGAGGGGATGGGGAAGGGCAGAGAGAGATGGAGACAGAGAATCTGAAGCAGGCTCCTCACTGTCAACACAGAGCTAGATTTGGGGCTTGAACCCACAGACCATGAGATCGTGACCTGAGCCAAAGTCAGACACTTAAGTGACGGACCCACTCAAGTACCCCTAGACTCAAAATAATTCACACAGTGCTCATCTATATTATTTTCAAGGAAAAGTAGAAATATTTCAATTTACATATCATATTATGAAGGATCAATATGGAATCAAAGTCTGCCATTACACATTCATAAAAATTCCAAACATCATCCTCAGAATAATAAATTTCTCTGTACAAAGATTACAGATGTCCAATGTATGTAGCTTTTCCTCGGTTTGCTACAGAGTTTGAATATTCCCCCAATCAAGTGCAGAATCTGTCTCTTCATCAATTTCTCCAATGACTGCAACATTGTCACTTGTTACAGTGTATAACCCTGGCACCACTTATTCTACTCCCTGTGAAGAGCTGAACACTTGTTCATGGTTTCCATCCAAAATCAAATTAATGGTCTGGTCAAAACCTTTCAGTGTTCCCACAATCATTCTCCCATTAGAAGGAATAATTGCAACAGTTCTGTTGATGTAGTTCTCCAAGGCAGATGTTATGATGCTCCAACTGGCTTCTCTGGGCAACACAGCAGAACAGGCGACAAGTAGAACTAAAAAGAAGTGCCTGAGCTTATGTATATTTTTCTATAAAAGTATACTATAATTATACTTATTTTATATTGGATTAGATTTGTAATTCTCTGAGCTTCAATTTCCTCACCTGTAAAATGAGGAAGTTGGACAGATCAGTAGTTTGTATCCATTTGGGAGATTACTATCTGAAAACCTTCATTTTATGGGCTCTTCCTGCCAGATTGCACTTCTGATAACAGACAGTGGTGGTGACAATCCTCATTATTCTAGTGGTTCTTAACATTTTTTTTTGGTCCCAGCCCCTTCAAGGATCTGATTAAAATATACACCTTCTTCCCACACAAAAAAAGTACTTATATGTATGCACACAGAAATTTTTATAAATGCTTTCAGAGATTCCAGGACCTTCTGAAGTCCATGAATGGTTGACCAGTAAAGATTCTGTTACAGGAAGATGTGTAAAACTTCTTTTACTTCCAATACCCTGTGAGTATCTTATGTGGTTAGCCTGTTTGACCCAAGGCAAAAATGTGTGGTGGATACTTCCCCATACCCTTCTCATTACTCTCCAGCATCCTTTCCTATTAATTGTCCCCAGATTGCCAGGATCTCCACTGAGAGTAGATTTACCTAATAAATTTATAGTAAGGAATTTGAGGCTATACATATTATCCTTCTCAACAGTTCTCTTTTGAAAAAGATCAATGCAGAAGCACACACACACACACAAAAAAACCACACCTGGAATACTGACTTTTCAGGTATGTGAGTGGATTTTGGAGATAGTAATATTTGCATTGAATACTGTGTTGTGTAGGATAAACGACTTTCTAGTTTATCTATGGATAAGGGTGTTTCTTTCTGTGAAGGGCTTTGTCCACATGTGTACAACTTAATATAGGCTATATAAAGTGATCTTTTTGGGTTCCTGCTGATTCCCTTTTCACCAAGGGTCTAATATAGTAGATATTTTCACTACTTATTGTTATTGTTAATTATAAAGATTTAAAATCAGTAACAATAAAACCACTCTTGCTTTGAATTCTGGTCTAAGCATGCAGATTCAAATAGCACTCCTTTACTTGATTCCCTTGAGTGCTATTTTTTCTTGGGAAATCTAATGTTTATTTACACTTACACTGTGACTCTTAGTATAATGTTCTCTGGGCATTTTCAGAATAACAAATTAGGCTCCCTCCAGGCCCCAAACATGCCCTGATACATAATGGCACCATTATTTCTTATTTTGGACACTGTTCAAGATTTATTTTCTAGGTAAAGAATGAAAATTGAAAGAACAAATAAAATTTCACTAAATTAATTTTCCAAGTGGGCATGGTCTTGAGTAAACTGTTTCTGTGGCCACTGGGCTATTTGAGATAGAAACAACTTTCCACCAATTCCTCTTCACTTTCTTCCTGGATTCAGTAAATTTCTGTAAAGTGAATTGAAGTTTCCCACTTTATTTCATGATCAAGTCAGATACTGTCCCCTGAGAAAAAACAAAACACACAAGTATAGGATATACCACTGAAAACTTTGACAAAGGAGGGAGTTGAGCAGTTGACCTGCCCTTGTACTGCTTATAATTTTGGCACTGAAATGTAATTTGCAGTCCATTTAGGACTATGTGGGAGTTCCACAGATATGAAATCTACCTTATGATATAATCCCATAATCCCAAAGCTGTGAGAATTTTCCTCTTGGCAATGTGTATCTCCTGAATCAACATTTGTAAGTTATTTTATTGCCTTCATATTAATGATTAATATAACTTAGTCACAATATCATACTTTACCAAAAGTACCACTATAGTCTGAGAATCAGCAATGATATTGTCTATCTTGAAATCTTAATTTCAAAAATTCAAATCAATTTTCAGTATTTCTTGACTATCAAAGCTGTATAACTTGGAGAAAGCTACTTAACACCTCTCAGCCTATTTTTTCAACTATGAAGTGGAGACAAATACTATCTAAAACAGGGTTGTTTGAATGAATAAACAACATAACAAATTTAAACTGGTAGCACAGTACATGGTAGTTTGCCAACTCTCAGCCATCAAACACTCGCCAAAAAAGTATTTTACTTAAAGAAGGAATGAGTATAATTAGTATTTTAACTGGTAACTTTTCAAAGAAAATCATTTAGGTAAACTATTTTAAAATGTATTTTAATCTGTTAATTACAGCATTCTAATGCTTTGCTGCTGCTGATGTGTTAATTCTGTGCAATTACATAACAAGGCATAAAGCCCTTTGCAGATTATAGAGAGCTGAAGAAATGATATTTGTGATTAAACCACAATCAATAAAAGCTTAAACTATAGGATATTCTTGGAAAGGGAGAAACACTGGGATTTAAAATTGAAGGTCTGATGATATGAATACGTTTAGAAAAGCAATTTTAATGATAATGTATACTGTATTATGCAATATTTTATATACAACACTAAACAAGTATAGTTGAAAAAGGAATTTTAGAATCATGGGTAAATATTAAATGGTAATGAAAAAATTATTAAAAAGAAAATTATCTTCTCAAACCAATAATAAAAGCTGAAACTTTTATTTATACCTTATTAAGGAACATATTATTTATTATTTATTTAAAATATAATTATTATTATACCTAAAATTAAATGTATTACTTAAAATATATTTTCTTCTTCTTCTTCTTCTTCTTCTTCTTCTTCTTCTTCTTCTTTTGCATCACAAGATCATTTTTATATGTATAAACAGGAGATTATGGAGAATAATTTACAAACCAATGACTCCCAGAACAAGGGAAAGCAGACTCATTTTTATTAATCTTATTTTATAACTCCAGTATAGTTAACATACAGTGTTACATCCGTTTCAGGTGTATAATATATAGTAATTATATATACCTATAATAATACCTATATGTAATTACTATATGTATAACATATATATATTATTATAGGTATATATAATTACTATATGTGTGTGTGTGTGTGTGTGTATATATATATATATATATATATATATATATATATATATGTATATAGTAGCATTTCCTCATCACCTATTTAACCTATTACCCCACCAACCTTCCTTCTGAAAAAAAAAACAGTTTGTTCTCAATAGTTAAGATTCTGTTTCTTGGCTTGTTTCCCTCTCTTTTCTTTGTTCATTTGTTTTGTTTCTTAAATTCCACATATGAATGAAACCATATGATATCTTTCTCTGACTGACATTTCATTTAGCATTATACTCTCTAGCTCTATCCTTGTCCTTCCAAATGCATAATTTCATTCTATTTTTATGGCTGAATAATATTCCATTCCATTCCATTGTCTATATCTATAAACCACCTCTTCTTTACCCTTTCATCTAGTGATGGACATTTCAGCTGCTTCCTTAATTTGGTTATAGTAAATAATGCTGCAAAAAACATAGGGGTCCATGTATCCCTTTTTATTAGTGTTTTTGTATTTTGGGGGGAGTACTCTGTAGCACAATTATTGGATCATAGGGTAGTTAAAGTTTAACTTTTTGAGGATCCTCCATACTGTTTCCCACAGAGGCAATACAAGTTTGAATTCCTACCAACAGTGCAAGAGATTTTTTTCTCCACATCCTTACCAACACTGGTTGTTTCTTGTGTTTTGTTTTGTTTTCTATTTTAGCAATTCTGACTGGTGTAAGGTGACATCTCATTGTGGTTTTGATTTGCATTTCCTTGATAATGAGTGATGTTAAGCATCTTTTTATGTGTCTGTTGACCATCAGTAGGTCTTCTTTGAAGATATATCTTTTCATTTCTTCTGCCCATGTTTTAATTGGATTATTTGGCTTTTGGG
This sequence comes from Acinonyx jubatus, assembly GCF_027475565.1. NCBI lineage: Eukaryota > Metazoa > Chordata > Mammalia > Carnivora > Felidae > Acinonyx > Acinonyx jubatus. The sequence goes on from NC_069389.1 coordinate 62,654,816, forward strand.
TGTTAATTTGTATAAGCTCCTTACATGTTTTGGATACTAACCCTTTATCAGATATATCACTGAAAAATTTTGTCTCCCATTCAGTAGGTTGCCTTTTGTTTTATTTATGATTTACTTTCTTGTACAGAAGCTTTTTATTTTGATGTATTCCCAAGAGCTTAATTTTGCTTCTATTTACCTTGCTTTAGGAGACATATCTAGAAAAATGTTCCTATACCTATATGTTCCTATATGAGAAAAATTACTGCCTAGCCTAACTTCTGGGATTTTTATAGTGTCTTGTCTCACATTTAGGCTTTTAATCCATTTTGGATTTATTTTTGTGCATGGTGTAAGAAGAAGGTGGTCCAGGTTCATTCTTTTGCATGTGGTTGACCTGGTTTCCCAACACCATTTGATGAAGAGACTCTCATTTTCCCACTGGGTATTCCCACTGGGTATTCTTTACTCATTTGTTCAAAATTAATTGACCATATAGTTGTGGTGTTCTTTCTGAGTATTCAATTCTATTCCATTGATCTATGTGTCTATTTTTTGTGCCAGGACCATACTGTTTTCATTACTATAGCTGTGTAATATAACTTGAAGTCTGGAATTATGATATCTTCAGCTTTGATTTTATTTCTTACAATTGCTTTGACAATTTAGGGTCCTTCGTTTTCCATATAAATTGTAGAATTTCTGTTCCAGTTCTGTAGAAAATGCCGTTGGTATTTTGATAGAGGTTTCAGTAAGTGTGTAGAGAGCTTTGTGTAGTATAGACATTTAAAAATATTTGTTCTTCCAATCCATTATCATGGAATGTCTTTCCATTTCTTTGTGTCAATCTTCAATTCTTTTCATCAGTGTTTTATAGTTTTCAGAGTATAGTTCTTTTACTACTTTGGTTAGGTTTATTCCTAGGTATCTTATTGGTTTTGGTGCAATTGTAAATTGGACTGATTCCTGAATTTTTCTTTCTTTTGTTTTATTATTGGTGCATAGAAATGCAACAGATTTCTGCACATTACTTTTGTATCCTGCAACTTTACTGAATTTGTTTATCAGTTCTAGTAGATTTTTGGTGGAATCTTTCAGGTTTTCTATATATAGTATCATATCATCTGCAAATAGTGAAAGTTTTACTTCTTCCTTGCCAATTTTGATATCTTTTATTCCTTTTTGTTGTTTGATTGCTATAGACAGGACTTCCAGTACTATGTTGAATAAAAATGGAGAGTGTGGACATCCTTGTCTTGTTCCTAACTTTAGTATTTCCCCATTGAGTATGATGTTTTCTATAGATTTTTCATATATTGCCTTTATTATGTTGAGGTATGTTTCCTCTAAACCAATTTTGTTGAGGACTTTTATCATGAATGGGTATTGGAATTTGTCAAATGCTCTTTCTACATCTATTGAAATAATCATATAGTTTTTATCCTTTCTCTTATTGATGTGATGAATCACATTATATATTTGCAAATATTGAAGCACCTTTGCATACCAGGAAAAAATTCCACCTTATTGTGATGAATGATTTTTTAAAGTATTTTTGGATTTGGTTGGCTAGTATTTTGCTGAGGATTTTTGCACTCTACTCCTCAAACATATTGGCCTGTATTTTTCTTTTTTGGTGGTGTCTTAATCTGGTTCTGGTATCAAGGTAATGGTAATCTCATAGAATGAATTTGGAAAATTTCCATTCTTTTCTATATTTTTGGAATAGAGAAGAGTAAGCATTAACTCTTCTTTAAATGTTTGGTAGAATTAACCTGTGAAGCCATTTGGTCCTGGACTTTTGTTTGTTTGGAGTTTTATTTGATTAGCAATTCAAACTCCTTGCTGATAATTGATCTATTCAAATTTTCTATTTCTCTCCATTTAAATTTTGGTTATTTATATGTTTTTAGGAATTAATTCGTTTCTTCTAGGTTGTCCAATTTGTTGCCATATAGTTTTTCATCATATTTTCTTTAAATTGTTTTTATTTATTAAGTGGTGCTTGTTATTTATCCTTTCTCATTTGTAATTTTATTTATTTGAGTCCTTTCTCTTGTTTTTTTTTTGATGAGTCTATCTAGAGGTTTATGAATTTTGTTTATTTTTTCGAAGAACCAGCTGATTTCATTGATATGATCTACTATTTATCTTGGATTCTGTATCATTTATTTCTGCTGTAATCTTAAGTATTTTCTTCCATCTGGTGGTTTGGGGTTTTGTTTATTCTTTTTCTAGCTCCATTAGGTGTAAGTTTAGGTTGCTCTTTGTTCTGTTTTTCATTTGTTTGTTTCTTTGTTTCTTTCACGTTTTTATTTGAATTCTAGTTAGTTAACATACAATGTAATATTAGTTTCAGAAGTAGAATTTAGTGATTCATCACTTACATATAACATTCAGTGCTCACCACAACAAGTGCCCTGGTAAATACCCATCAACAATTTAGCCTATCCCACCCTCCACCAACTCTCAATTTGTTCCCTATAGTTATGAGTCTGTTTTATGGTTTGTCCCTCTCCTTTTTCTGTACCAATGTTCATCTATTTTATTTCTTAAATTATACATATGAGTGAAATCATATGGTACATGTCTTTCTCCAACTGACTTATTTTGCTTAGTGTAATATACTCTAGCTCCATCCACATCATTGCAAATAGCAAGATTTCATGCCTTTTTATGGCTAGGTAATATTCCATTATATGTATATACCACAACCTTTTATCTTTACACCATTCAATGGACTTTAGGGCTCATTCCATTATTTGGCTATTGTTGATAATGCTGCTATAAACAGTGGGGTGAATGTGCCCCTTTGAAACAGTATTTTTGTATCCTTTGGTTAAATACCTAGTAGTGCAATTGCTGGAGTGTAGGGTAGTTCTATTTATAACTTTTTTGAGGAACCTCCATACTATTTTTCACTATGGATGCACCAGTTTTCATTCCCACTGACAGTATAAGAGAGTTCCCATTTCTCTACATTCTCAACAACATCCATTGTTTCCTGTGTTGTTAATTTTTGCCATTCTGACAGGTATAAGTTAATACCTCATTGCAATTTTGATTTGTATCTCCCTGATGATAAGTGATGTTGTGTATCTTTTAATGTGTCTGCTGGCCATATGTATATCTTCTTTGGAAAAAAAATGTCTATTCATGTCTTCTGCCCAATTTTTAACTGGATTATTTGGTTTTTGGGTGTTGAGTTTAAGTTCTTTATATATTTTGGATACTCACCCTTTACCAGATATGTAATTTACAAATATCTTCTCCCATTCTTAAGGTTGCCTTTTAGTTTCTTTTATTGTTTCCTTTGCTGTGCAAGAGCTTTTTATGTTGATGAAGTCCAAATAGTTCATTTTTGCTTTTCTTTCCCTTGCCTCCAGAGAGGTACCTAGTAAGAAGTTGCTACAGCTGATGTGAAAGTGGTTTCTGCCTATGTGTTCCTCTAGGATTTTGATGGTTTCCTGTCTCACATTTAGGCATTTCTTCAATTTTGAATTTATTTGTTGTATGGTTTAAGATAATGGTCCAGTTTCATTTTTTGCATGTTACTGTCCAGTTTTCCCAATACCATTTGTTGAACAGATTGTCTTTTTCCCATTGGATATTCCTTCCTGCTTTGTTGGAGATTAGTTGAGCATATAGTTATGGTCCATTTATGGGTTTTCCATTTTGAGCTATTGATCTCTGTGTCTGTTTTTGCTCCAGCACCATACTGTCTTGAACACTACAGCTTTGTAATATAGCTCGAACACCAGAATTGTGATGTCTCTGACTTTGATTTTAGTTTTCGAGATTGCTTTGGCTATTCGTGGTCTTTTGTGCTCCAATACCATTTGTAGGATTGCTTGTTCAAACTTTGTGAAAAATGTTGTTGGTATTTCCATAGGGATTTCATTAAATGTGCAGATTGCATTGGGTAGTAGAGACATTTTAACAATTTTTTTCTTCCAATCCATGAACATGGAATGTCTTTCCATTTCTTTGTATAATATTCAATTTCTTTCATCAGTGTTTTATGGTGTTCAGGATACAGGTCTTGTGCTTTATCAAAATAAAAAAGCTTCTGCACAGCAAGGGAAGCAATCAAGAATACTAAAAGGCAATCTACAAATGTGAGAAGATATTTGCAAATGAATTAACTGATAAAGAGTTAATATCCATAATATATTTAAAAAAACTTATAAAACTCAGCACCTGAAGTGCAAATAATCCAATAAAAAATGGACAAAAGACATGAATAGACATTTTCCAATAGAAGACATATGGATGACCAACAAACATATGAAAAGGTGCTCAATATCACTGATCATCAGGGAAAGGCAAGTCAAAACTCTAATGAGATATCACCTCACACCTGTCAGAATGACTGACATTAAAAACACAAGAAAGATGAGGTGTTGGAGAGAATATAGAGAAATGGAACACTCTTGCACTCTTGGTGGGAATGCAAGTAGTGAAACCAGTCTGGAAAAAAATATGCAGGTTCTTCAAAAAGTTAAAAATAGGGGTGCCTGTATGTCTCAGTAAGTTAAGTGTCTGGCTCTTGATTTGGCTCAGTTCATGATCTCATCATTCATGAAATTGACACACGCCTCAAGCTCTACACTGACAGCTTGAAGCCTGTCAGTGTAGGGAGGGATTCTCTCTCTCTCCCTCTTTCTCTGCCCCTCCCCTGCTCACACTCTCTCTCTCAAAAAAAAAAAAAGCTTAAAAAAAGTTAAAAATAGAACTACCCTCTGATCCAGCAATTGCACTAATAGGTATTTACCCAAAGGATACAAAAATACTGCTTCAAAGGGACACATGCACCCTATTGTTTACAATAACATTTTGTACAGTAGCCAAATTATGGGAAAAGCTTATGTGTCCATTGAGTGATGAATGGAAAAAGAAGATGTGGTATGTGTGTGTGTATATATATATATATATATATATATATATACATATATGTATATATATATATGTACGTGTGTATATATGTATATGTGTGTGTGTATATATGTATGTATATATATATATGTATGTGTGTATATATGTATGTGTGTGTGTGTGTGTGTGTATATAATTCAATATGACTCAGCCACAAAAAAGAATGAAATCTTGTCATTTGCAATGACATGGATGAAACTAGTATTATGCTAAGCAAAATGTCAGAGAAAGACAAATACCATATCACTTCACTCATATGTGAAATTTAAGAAATAAAACAAATGAGCAAAGGTAAACAGGAGAGAGAGGAGAGAGAGAGAGAGAGAGAGAGAGAGAGAGAGAGAGAGAGAGAGAGAGGAAAACCAAGAAACAGACTTTGATCTACAGAGGACAAACTGGTGATTACCAGAAATGAGGTGGGTGGGTTAATGGTTTAAGTAGGTGATGGGGGTTAAGGAGTTAACATCACCTGTGATGAGCACACATTGCTGTATAGAAGTGTTGAATTAGTATATTTTTCACCTGAAACTAATATTACACTACATGTTAACTAACTGGAATTTAAGTAAAAACTTTTTTTTTAAATTGTTTAATGTTTATTTATTATTGAGAGACAGAGAGAGACAGAGCATGAGCATGGGAGGGGCAGAGAGAAGGGGAGACACAGAATCTAGAGCTGGCTCCAGGCTCTGAGCTGTCAGCACAGAGCCTGATGCAGGGCTCAAACTCACAAACCACAGGATCGTGACCTGAACTGAAGTCAGATGCCTAACTGAGCCACCCAGGCTCCTCTAAATAAAAACTTAAAAAAAGATGCCCCTAGGGGCGCCTGGGTGGCGCAGTCGGTTAAGCGTCCGACTTCAGCCAGGTCACGATCTCGCGGTCCGTGAGTTCGAGCCCTGCGTCAGGCTCTGGGCTGATGGCTCAGAGCCTGGAGCCTGTTTCCGGTTCTGTGTCTCCCTCTCTCTCTGCCCCTCCCCCGTTCATGCTCTGTCTCTCTCTGTCCCAAAGATAAATAAATGTTGAAAAAAAAATGCCCCTTACTATTATTGTATTACTATCAGTTCAATTTAGTGTTATTAACTGTTTTATGTATTTGTGTGTTCTCATGTTGGGTACATAAATATTTCCAATTTTTATATATTCTTTTGGATTGTCCCTTTATTATTATATGGGGTCCTTCTTTGTCTCTTGTTAGTCTTTCTTCTAATTTCTTTTTTCTGATATAAGTATTGCTACTCCAGCTTTCTTTTGACAGCCATTTGCATGATAAAGTTTTCTCCATCCCTCAGTTTCAGACTGTAGGTGTCTTAGGTCTAAAATGAGTTTCCTATAACCAACATATAGATTGGACTGATTTTTTTAATTCATTCTGTCACCCTATGTCTTTTGATTAAAGCGTTTAGTCAATTTACCTTAAAAGTAATTGATGAATATGTATTTATTTTAATTTTATCATTCATTTTTGGTTGTCTCTGAAGATTTTTTATGACCCTTTCTTGTTTTTCTCTCTCATGATTTTTTGGTGTTCTTTAGTGATATATTTTTTAAATTTTTTCTGTTTTTTTCTTTGCATATATATTAGTAGTTTTTGATATATGATTACCATTAGGTTTTTATATAGCCTCTTCTGTATATAGAAGTTTATATTAGGTAAAGGGTTGTTTAATTTTGAACCCATTTTTTACCCCTCTCCTTCTGATGTGTTAAGTATATATTGTCATATTTTTCAGCCTTTTATTTTGTGAGTTACTTAAATAATTTTTACAGAAATATTTATACTTATTGCTTTTGTAATTCTTACCCTCTTAGTGTCTCTCCTTTCAACTCAAAGAGTCCCCTTTAATATTTTTTGCAGGGCTGATTTAGTGGTCACAAACTCCTTTAGTTTTTGTTTGTCTAGGTAATTGTTTATCTTTCCTTCTATTCTGAGTGATATCATTTATGGATAGAGTATTCTTGGCTGCAGAGTTTCCCATTCAGCACTTTGAATATGTCATGCCACTCCCCTCTTGCTTGCAAAGTTTCTGCTAAAAAATCTGCTAATAGAATTATGGGATTTCCTTTGTTCTACTTGGTAGAACTGTCTTCTTTTGTCTTGTTTTTTTTTTTTTAATTTTTCCTTTATAACCACATTTTCCCATTTAATTACAATATGTCTTGGTGTCGATCTGCTTTGGATGATTTTGTTGTGGGTTCTCTGTGCTTCATGGATCTGGGTATCTGTTCTTTTCCCCAGTTTCAGGATGTTTTCAGCTATTATTTCTTCAAATAGAGTTTCTGCCTCCTTTTCTCTATCTTCCTCTTGGACCCTATAACACAAATGTTATTATGGTTGATGGAGTCTCTGAGATCTGTAAGTCTATTCTCATTCTGCATAATACCTTTTTCTCTCTTGTTCAGCCTGATTACTTTTTATTACTGTCTTTTCAGTCATTAACTCATTCATTTGCTTCTTTCAGCCTGCTGTTCATTCTAGTGAGTATGTTTCTCATTTTTTTATTGAACCCTTTATCACAACTATATTATTCCTTATCTTTGTGTTAAGGGTCTCACTATTACCTTCTACTCTTTTCTGTAGTCCAGTGAGTGTTTTTATGATCATTGCTTTAAATTCTGTATTAGTCATGTACTTATATCTGTTTTGGTAGATCTGTGGCTCTATTATCCTCTCTCTTTTCATTTTGTCTAAGTCTTTGTGCCTGTTTTTGTAAGTTACGTAAGTCAGTTACGTTTCCTGTTCTTGAGAGTAATGGCCTTATAAAGAAGAGGTCCTGTAGTGCTCTGCAGTATAATGTCCTTTGTTCCCCAGAGCCTGGTATTTCCGGTAGTATCTCTAATGTATGTTGTGTTTGCTCTGCTATTTTATCTTGGCTGCTTTATCCTTTGGGCCAGTCATCTTTAGAGGCTCTCTTTTCCTGTTGTATGCAATGTTTGGTCCCTGGCCTGAATGTGGTGAGTTTTAAGCAGGTGTTCTGTGGTCTGCTTGTGAAATGAGACCTGTTGCCACAGTCTCTGTAATTTTGTCCTTGCAATACTCCCAGCACTTCTGGGGTAGGGGTCCCACCACCCTGGACTGAGGGAAGCATGACTTGGAAGGGAAGCTTGGTTCTACTAGAGTGTGGGAGTGGGGGGTGGGTATTGGTGTTAGCAAGTTAGTCAATTTCAGGCCTATGCCAGTTTCTGCAGGTGACCCTGTGCTTATGATGAGGGAAGGGAAGGGAAGGGAAGGGAAATGGTGCCTGCTAGGTCTTTTGTTCTTGTAGGGATTTCTCCGTGAACACTGACTCTCTGGTACATACTCTGAGATGAGCAAATAACCCCATTATGTGCCCCAAGTGCTCTTTATATCATTTTTTCTATACTTTAAGTTCACAGACTGTTTGCCCTGCTTTCTCTCCAAGAGCAGCCCAGTGCTCTCTATGCTATTTTGGACCCAATCCCCCCCAAAGACCTTTAAAACTCCAGGCATTAAGCCCAGCTGGTTGTCAGCTATTATGAAATTCATTCCCTCTTGCTTTCCAAACCAAATGGTGTTGGTATTCCTTTCCCCATGCACTCCCCTTGTGCTAGTCTGTCTCTCACCCTCGTCCACCACCATAGCTCTGTCCCCACTGCAGAGGCCACAATCCATTTCTCTATGAAACCATGTCTCTGTACTTCCTACCTTCTTCGATGTGGCCTCTTCTCTACCTTTAGTTGTGGAGTTTGTTCCTGCAGTTTTCAGGTCAATTTCTGGTGTATTTAGGATTATTTGATAGTCATTCAGCTGTGTTTGTAAGAGGAGGTAAGGCTAGGGTCCTCTTACTTTGCTACTATTTTCCATTTTTTAAAATATATTTTTAATATATTTTATATTTCATAATCACATGATTGAGGAAGTATTTATAAATTGTCTTGACCTCTATCTCTAATTTGACTGGGCTTAAACTTTTTCTTTTTAAGTAGATCTGAGTGAGTCAAGATGTCCACCCTTTTTACATATAAAGACAGAGCCACAGAATTTAGCCTTTGAGTTTATTTGATATTTGGCCTTTCCTCTGTAACTAAATAAGACAAACCTTGCCACAGATTATATAATAGTGAATAAATTACCCATATCATTGATGCCATTAGACCCTGGCCAGATGGAAATGATGTTGGTGAGGACATTGTCTTAAAAGTCAAGAAACCTGGGTCTAAGTGGCAGCTTTATCATTAATTCACTGTGAAACATGAATCAGGTCCTTCTCTCTTAACTTATTAATCTTTAAAATGAGGACTTAGACTACATCATGACTCCTACTGCATTCAGCTTTGAAAGTATTATTTGAGCAATTTGGAGTGGAATTTAACAATGTTCTTATAGGAGCATAAGTTGGATTCTCATCGAGGTAAATTTCCTTGACCTAAATAAGAAAGATAAGTATAGAGTAGGTCAGGAAACTTCACCACCAGGTAGTTTTTCAAAATATATAAAGATTGGCTCCTATGTGTTCTATCTGAGACAGCCAGCTGAAACCTCAAGACTGATCTGTCTGTACCCAAACTTTATTTGGTGGAAGAAGACAGGAGAAAAATGAGGATAATAAAATGTGATCCTGTACAAAGAAGCAAAATTTATGAGTTTTTAGAAATTTGAAAAATACTGTCACTTCTGTAATTATTGAAATCCTTCCATTCTTAAGAGATACAGCCCAAACTCTCATTCTCCTGAAGACTTGCTTGACCTGCATCCTGAAATTCCATTTCTTATCCCAGCCCTCCTGGAATCCCTGACTTCCTCTGTAAAATATTACAGAAGTAGAAATAACATTTTTAGGCCCTTATGACATGTATGCTGCCTTATAATTTAGGCAATTAGATAATGTCTTATCTGCTTAACTAGATTCTAAAAAGTTTCTGGGAAGCAGTATCCTTTCCTTTACCTTCAGCTCTCTTGTACTCTTTTCCGCTCATTCTCTCCTTTTAAGCTATATTTGATCTACTGGTCTGCATTTGGCAGTTATTCAGTAAGTGTTTGCTGAATGGAGCGAAGGTTGTGTGAATGGAGAGAGCATCACAATAAACTCTGGACACAACAAACGCAAGTAGGACAATTTTCTTTAAATAAACACAGAATTAATGCCACATTCATCCAGACTGTGGGGTACAGAATAAAAGGATACAGAAGGGGCAATGAATTGTGATCTCTTGTCAATATAGCTGACCTAATGAAAATTTAGATTAATTTACCCCTTCCCCTATATTTTCTCCACTTACTCAGAACTACACTCAACATAGCTTAGTGCAAAATCATTAAAGATTGGCAACTCAGTTTTCATTCCCTGGAATCTATTCAGTTTTCTTTTATATCCTGCTCTCATTATCTATTTTTATCTTTCCAATCCTAATAAATTTATTCACACCAAGGTTTTCAAGTAAGTATATTTCTAAGAGTGTCAAGATTTGAAAATCAACACTTCAGGAAGAAAGGAATGCTTACCCCCAAAGGATTTGTTTTTCAGGCATTAGTGAAAAAAATATTTTGAGGTAAAGAGTCCTACAGATGCTTCCTAATGCTTCGTATAATATGCCATACAGATATGTCCTGGAATAAAACTGGATTTGCATTAATATACTTCTTTCTCCCATGGTACATGTGAAAATTTCCTTTGCTCTGATCTAAAATACTATGCAAGTCTTGGAGATTGCCTTCAGCTGCCCCTTGTCCATTTCACAGGTGTACTGCTGCAGGTAGAATATGTTAGGCATCTAACACAGTGTAGTCCTAGGCTCTGGGGCTCTGAAGGTGCTTGGAACACCATCTTCAACGGGTTGTGGGTACAGGTCTGGGCTACAGAAAACCAACCTCTTTTCACCCAATTATTCCTAACCACTGAGAGGAAATGAAGGTTTACTTATACTTCCTGGCAGAGGACTCTGAGGGGAATGGGGAGTGGGTGGACAGGAAGTGTGAGGTGAGTTATGTATCTTTAAGTTTTTCTTAAGGAGTAGAGTATTTATTTTATATCAGGAGTTTAAATGTCTGTATATCTAAGAATACTCTAGGCAGAGGTCATTCCCACTTTGAACTCTCCTATTGGGAGCTACCTAAGGGTCAATCTTAGGTAAGGAGTGTCCACTTTGGTACCTGAACACAACAATTGAGGGGCTTAGAGAAAGGATCACGATGAAGATTGTAGTGGTCCACTATGAAAGGGGCCAGAGGGCACATAGTTTCTACAAAAGACTCCATAAACAAATAAACCACGCATTGTCACAAACTGAAAGCTAAGTGCAACCACAGGATTGGAAGACAATGCACTGTCGCCCTATAAATAGAAACAAAAGTTTATTTGCTTAATGTGAAGCTTTGCAGCCTGTATTTACAGCCTATAAAATAGTTCTTCATAATTAATCAGAGATAAAGAGGGAGAGAGAGAGACAGAGAGAGAAAAGAGAGAGAGAGAGAAGAGAGAGAGAGAGAACAAGCACAGGCAAGCTTGCTAGCTCAAACTACCGCCTGGAAAACGGAAATGTTCAGTGTGCACAGAAGCTTGCACATTTCACGCTGACATCTCACTACCATGTTTTCCAACATGGTAGTGGTTAGGTAATGCTGAGAATTTTCTTTCTTTTTTTTTTTTTTTTTACCTTTGCTATCTTCATTTTTGTTTTGGCTTTATTATATTTTGTTTTATTTTTACTCTTTCTTCCCTCCTTGTCTCCCTCCTCCCTCCCTTTCTTTTCTTTCTTTTTCTTCTTTATCTTTCACTCTTTCTCTATCTCCTTTCCTTTTGTCTTTCTTTATCTCATTTTTAAGAGGTTGTTTTTTTTTGTTGTTGTTTGTTTGTTTTTTGGTGATGGAAAAGGATGTTGGTTTTTCTCAGAACAAGGAGCTGGAATTGAGGTACAGATCAATAGCATCCTTGTTGAAGTGGCTGTCACTTGAATTCTTTGGAAATCATTGGAGAAAACAGAAAGAAACTGAAACGGTAGGCTCCAGTTTTTAATGAATTAGATCTTATCTGTATCTTTTACCATTAATATCTAGAACTGTTCTCTTCACACCAAGTTCTGGGTAATCTGTCAGATCTAAGGGTGGTATGGATATCATGAACCTGGACCATCCTTGTATGTCATTTCCTTAGTATTTGCACAAACAAAAATAATTATACACTTGATTGCTTAATATGGGAAGGGGGAGGTAACTTTTAACGGGGAGAAATTTAAGTTTGACATGGAGAGGTTTTTTTCTAATGTGTTTCACTCAATTGATATTGAATAAAATAGCCCTGTGAACATTTGTAATTTAAGCAACTCTATATTAAGTAGAGTTACTTGCAGAATATGCAGGATGTTTTTTATCTACTCTTAGTTATAACTTTTTGGAGGTGATAGTTTCTCTGATAAATGATTTAAATGGTTAGATTTCTGTTATTTTCAAAATGAGCTATGATTAAAAAATAAGAACTATAATGTCTCAGGACATTTACCAACATGAATATATATTCTTATCAGCTTGTAAAAGTTATATATTTTTACTGTAAAAGTGAATTGTAATTAATGTTAAGTGTAAAGATTCTGCTTTCAAAGAAAGCACTCCAGAACAACAACAACAACAATAATAACAAACAACAACAACAAAAACATGTTTATAATGAGAGAGGAGAAATAAGAAAAGAGACTTATTTACTCTGTTTCTCATACATAAGCTTTATCTATCAGAATAATCAGTACATTACAATCAATAATGGGTTAAATGATTTTATATTAAATTTACATTTTTAGATACTCATCATCAACATATTTTGACAAAATGTAAGTAAAATTGTTTTCTGGTTTGCGTGTTGCTTTTCTTTTATGCTCAAGTAGAAAATATTGAGGAAGGCACCTTCTAACTTTAAACCCAATGATAAGGCTATCAGTAGCATGTAACTTCTAGAAGCTGCATTTAGAGATTTTAAAAAAGGAAAGGATGTATGTCCATGGTGCAACATGACCCAAGATAAAAATCTCAAATGATTTTCTGCTCCTTCCTTTCTCTACTGTCAACAGTGGTGTCCTTGGACTTCGTTTTGTTTTTTAATTTCTTTTTCATGGACTTTATTTTATACTGCTCTAATCTTTCCAGGGAAGTAAAAAAGTTATAATTTTATTCAACTAGAGCTAAATTTGTTAGAGAGCTTTGGGTCATTCAGCAAGGAGTATTTCTTTCAGGCAGCTGCTGTAAATATCAGGTATTGTGGCAAAGGCATTAATCTTATAGATGGGATTCAAGTTTTTCATCCCAAGGAAAGATTCCACCAGCCACATTAGTAAATATTTGGATCACATGAAAGTCATCCTCCAGGAACTTTGTATCAGAGGGGGTATTTTTTTTTATTATAGAAAATATTCTTTGTACTTGTAAACACATGTACTGCTCTCTCTTACTGTATGTTTGCAATAGTTACATTTCTGTGAGACAGGAATCATTTAATATACCAATTCTGTGTGGGCTGGTACAGTATGGTACAGAATATTGTAAAGGTGAATAAATACAAAGTGGGACATTGATTCCTCCAAAAATCTCACTGAATTTTCACCTAGAGACCCTTAGGAATGAATGAACTCAATTTTCCCCCTGTGTACTAGGTAAGTGAAATGAAAAGTAGAAAGAAGCATGCTTTATACCTTCCTTTTATAGACACTATTAGCACCAATCAGATGCTCAGAACGGAAAAGGAAATTAAACTCTTTCTTCTGACCCTTGCCTAATCCTGAAAGAAAGAACTACAGATAGTGCTGTTTCCCTTGCCCATTAAAGTTACATCCCAAAAGCCTTTGTCTTGTGACATAGGTCTAGAGAATCAGTCTGCAGACCACGAGTTAAAGGAAATTATTAGAAATGGATTCAAAACCTGTCACTTACAGGAGCAATGGAAAAACACCTAAGACTCTTTTATGCTTTGAAAAGTGACATAGATTGACAGTTTGCATTTTAAAGCTGGAAAAGCTGAGATTCAGAGAATTGAAGTGACCGAACCAAGTACCTCTGTGAGTCTATGACAGAGAAAAGACTGAAACTTAGTTCTCTGATACCTCATCAGTGCTCATTTTACTTTTTTATTACTGCTGAATAAGGCTTAAGGATTAAGAGCCATATGTATTAATCATTGGGAAATGTTAAAGATGTCCTTTTGAAATCACTCAAGAATGAAGGGGCACACTTCAGGCTTCTCCCAAGGGCCTTGATAATTTAGCAAATTTTGCTTTGCTGGGCTTTACTATGGTTTTCTTGCAAGAATAGGAGAAAATTATTCTACTGTTCCCACAGAAAAAAACCCAAAATTAAAATGAATATAAACAAAATGATATAATAAACATTAACACAGACCTGTCCATGTACTGGATGCTTTTGTGCATTATTATGTGCAAGTGCAACAGTTTGGGCAAGCTATAAAACATCAGAAAGTACTCAGGAAGTTCTGAGGTCTAGGATATTCCAAATTTGAGAAAGGAGTAAAGATTACAGGGTAAAAATAAGGGTAAAACAGCCTTAGAATAAAGTGTGAGGAAGTTAATATTATAATAACTGGTAGTATGTGAATACAGAAAAGGGTATAGTCATTAGTGCCTTGATTATTACTGCTTATCATATAACAGCATAATATCTGGGACTTGAAAATTAAAGTGGGTTTTCTTGGTATAGTCATTGAAAGATAATCCATAGAGGAGAGTGTGCTTCAGAGGAATAACTTTTACTTGTAGCAATGACTGCCTTAGTATCAGCCAGAAATCAAGATGCAGACAGAGTTCCTGAGAAATCATCAGAAGTACAGGAATTTAACCAAAATCAAGTCTGGGGATGGGTACGGGCCAAGAAATTCACTAAATCTAACTAGCTAGTGAGGAAACAGAAGTTTAAACCATTGGCCATGATCGGCAGGTGGATCATGAAAAGCATGATTTGAGCCCAGAACATGAGCCAATGCTGTCCATTTAGGCTCAAATGTATCTTGGACAGCATAATTAATATCCCACTAGGTACCTAAAATATATGCAATTTAAGTCATGAACTCAAAAAGCCCTTCAATTCCTTCCTTACTTCTTGAAAATATATTCGTTTCTTCCAAAAGCTTTTGCTCAATGCCACACTATTTACGAAAGGGAATGGCAAGGCTTCTTCCACATTCTCAGAAGCAGAAGAGAGCATGTAATTTAGTTATAATTATAGTTACTCAGTTAAAACTCTTTTCAGCTTTACTTGGTAGATCATATTCAGATATTTCTCATAAACTAATAACATATTACCAGATATTTCTTTTTTAAATGTTTTTTTAAAATTCCAGTTACCTAAGATATAGTATAGTATTAGTTGCAGGTATAAAGTTTAGTGATCCAACACCTCCATACAACACTCCATGCTCATCACAAGTGCACTCCTTTATTACCATCAGCTATTTAACTCATTCCTCCACTCACCTCCCCTTGTGTAACCATCACTTTGTTCTCTATAGTCAAGAGTCTAATCCTTAGTTTGTCTCCCTCTATTTTTCCCTATGCTCCTTTGTTTTGTTTCTTAAATTCCACTTATGAGTGAAAACATACAGTATCTGTCTTTTGCTGATTGACTTATTTCACTTAGCATAATAATCCCAAATTCCTTTCATTTCCTTGTGAATGACAAGATTTCATTCTTTTTGATGGCTGAGTAATATTCCATTATATGTATGAAAATATAATGGTGTGATATATATGCACCACATCTTCTTTATCCATTCATCAGTCAATGGACACTTGACTGAATATACGTATATGTATATGTATATGTATATGTATATGTATATGTATGTAGATTGATTTGGGTAGTATAGACATTTTAACAATGTTTGTTATTCCAATCTATGAGCATGGAATGTCTTTCCATGTTTTTGTGTTGTCTGCAATTTCTTTCATAGTTTTTTTTCATAGTTTTCTTTTTATAGTTTTTAGAGTACACGTTTTCCCCCCTCTTTTACCAGATATTTCTTATAGTTTAATGACTTATTTTTATATGCTAAAATAATTCTTACACTTTATTTATAGGATAACATTAATGATACTTATTTACTGTTTGGAATATCTACTCATTTTTAGGTGATACAAGGTGACCTGTGAGTTGGTTCTTTATTTTTTCAAGTTTATTTATTAATTTTGAGAGAGAGTGAGCACATATGCAAGTGAGTGGGGGAAGAAAAGAGAGATAACGGGAAAGAGAGAGAGAGAGAGAGAGAATCCCAAGCATGCTCCACACTTCCAGTGTAGAGCATGACGCAGGGCTCAAACTTACAAACTGTGAGATCATGACCTGAGCCAAAATCAAGAGTCTGATGTTTAACTGACTGAGACACCCAGGCACCCCAAGCTCTTTAAAACGAAAATCTGTTACACTGAGTGGTTCCTCTATTTTGAGTGTGTCAGACCAAATGGTGTGCCAGAAAATAAATGACATCTAAAAGATCGATTGATTTATTATCAAATGTGTTTTTTCAACAGCCATTTAATTCCAAACCTCCAGAAGGAAATGTTTTCTTGACATTTGTGATTGATGTCACATCAATATGTATAAATAGAGACACCCTGATTACAAAGGTGAATAAAGTAGGAAGACAGTGACTACAAACTATAGAAAAAAAATTTGTTTTAAATTAAGCTTCACAATTTATGACTTCAAGTTATATTACAAACCTTAATGATCATACAGTATTCTGCTGCCACAAAAATAGACACATCAATCAATGGAAAAGGATAGAAAACCCAGAAATGAACCCACAACTGTATGGTCAATTAAATTTCAACAAAGCTGGAAAAAATATCCAATGGGAAAAAGAGAGTTTCTTCAAAAAATGGTGTTGGGAAAAATGAACAGCAACGTGCAAAGAAAAAAAAAAGAAAAGAAAAGAAACTGGACCACTTTTTTACACCATACACAAAACTAAATTCAAAATGGATTAAATACCTGAATGTGGTGACTTGAAATCATGAAAGTTTTAGGAGATCACACAGGCAGTAACCGCTTTGATATTGACCATAGCAACTTCTTTCTAGATATATCTCCCGAGGCAAAGGAGACAAAAGCAAAAATAAACTTCTGGGATTTCATAAAAATAAAAAGCTGCTGCACAGCAAAGGAAACAATCATGAAAACCTAGAGGGAACCCAAAGAATGAGAAAAGATATTTGCAAATGACATATCTGATAAAGGTTTACTATCCAAAATATATAAAGAAATTATAAAACTAAACCCTATAAAATAGAATAATCCAATGAAAAATGAGCAGAAGACATGAATAGACATTTTTCCAAAGAAGACATACAGGTGGCCAACAGTCACATGAAAAAAATGCTCAACATCATTGATCATCAGAGAAATAGAAATCAAAACTACAATGAGATATTATGTCACACCTGTCAGAATGGCTAAATTCAACAACACAAGAAACAACAGGCATTGGGAAGGATGTGGAGAAAGGGGATCTCTTTTGGTAAGAAGGCAAACTGGTGCAGCCACTCTGGAAAATAGCATGGAAGTTCCTCAAAAAGTTAAAAATATTTCCCTGATAAGGAGCGACGTTAAACATCTTTTCATGCGCCTGTTGGCCATCCGGATGTCTTATTTAGAGAAGTGTCTTTTCATGTTTTCTGCCCATTTCTTCACTGGGTTATTTGTTTTTCAGGTGTGGAGTTTGGTGAGCTCTTTATAGATTTTGGACACTAGCCCTTTGTCCGATATGTCATTTGCAAATATCTTTTCCCATTCCGTTGGTTGCCTTTTAGTTTTGTTGGTTGTTTCCTTTGCTGTGCAGAAGCTTTTTATCTTCATAAGGTCCCAGTAATTCACCTTTGCTTTTAATTCCCTTGCCTTTGGGGATGTGTCGAGTAAGAGATTGCTACGGCCGGTGGGAATGCAAATTGGTGCAGCCGCTCTGGAAAGCAGTGTGGAGGTTCCTCAGAAAATTAAAAATAGACCTACCCTATGACCCAGCAATAGCACTGCTAGGAATTTATCCAAGCGATACAGGAGTACTGATGCATAGGGGCACTTGTACCCCAATGTTTACAGCAGCATTCTCAACAATAGCCAAATTATGGAAAGAGCCTAAATGTCCATCAACTGATGAATGGATAAAGAAATTGTGGTTTATATACACAATGGAATACTACGTGGCAATGAGAAAGAATGAAATATGGCCTTTTGTAGCAACGTGGATGGAACTGGAGAGTGTGATGCTAAGTGAAATAAGCCATACAGAGAAAGACAGATACCATATAGTTTCACTCTTATGTGGATCCTAAGAAACTTAACAGAAACCCATGGGGGAAGGGAAGGAAACAAAAAAAAAGAGGTCAGAGTGGGAGAGAGCCAAAACATAAGAGACTGTTAAAAACTGAGAACAAACTGAGGGTTGATGGGGGGTGGGAGGGAGGGAAGGGTGGGTGATGGGTATTGAAGAGGGCACCTTTTGGGATGAGCACTGGGTGTTGTATGGAAACCAATTTGACAATAAATTTCATATATTAAAAAAAAAGTTGAAAATAGAACTACCCTATGATCGACCTATTGAACTACTAAGTACTTACCTAAAGAATACAAAACTACTAATTCAAAGGGATACACGCACCCTGATGTCTATAGCAGCGTTATCTACAATAGAAAAATTATGGAAACAGCACAAGTGTCCAGTGACTGATGAATGTATAAAGTGAATGTACACACACACGCACACACATGCACACACACAGACACGCCATATGTATATGTAATGGAATATTAGTCATAAAAAAAGAATGAAATCTTGCCACTTGCAATGATGTGGATGGAATTAGAGAGTATTATGCTTAGGAAATCAGTCAGAGAAAGAAAAATACCACATGATTTTATTCATAGGTGGAATTTAAGAAACAAAAAAAATGAGAAACTGACTCGTGTAGAGAACAAACTGATGGTTATCAGAGGGGAGGTGGATGGTGGGATGGGTAAAATAGGTAATGGGGATTAATATGTACCAATTTCAAATTGGTTATTCTTTTCTTATATTGAAGCCATGTGAACTAAGAAGTAGGGGGGAGTAAAACAGATAAAATAGGAAATAAAGTAGATTAAAAATGGGGATCATAGAAAGCATAGATAAAATACTTTCTCTTCAACCAATATTTACTGTGTTTACTATTTTTCAAGTGTAGTATGGTTAATAATTGGAGTTTTTTTCCATAGGACCAAGGATTTGTAGTTACAGGATGACTGTCACAGGTTCAGAATACAATATATGGCTATATTACAGACAGAATTAATGAAATCTAATTCACATACTTAAGTTTAGGAGCTCAGTGTTGTAACCATCTGACCCAACCATCAACAGAACTCTGAGAAACTAACTAACTAGCTAACTAACTAACTAACAGGTACAAGGTTTTAGGATAGTCTGTCTCATGATTATGTGGTTATTCCCCACATCCTCCTGCTCTCTATACACCACCCTCCATGTCTATGCTTTCTTATCTAAGAGGAAGTAGAGGAAGAACCTTGAGACATGCATCCCTGAACTCTGTTCTAAATTATATTTTCGGCAAGCACGAATCAGAAATTTGAGCTTTAGATTGTACTCTTTTGGGACTGGCTAGGGGTATAAACCTGAACAAAGGAGTAAACTTCCTCATTTTTCAGTTTCACTATTTGTGAGAATAGTATGATTGAGGGCACCTCTCTTTCAGGGGTATTAATCACCATGCAAATACCTAATAGTACTTCTAATTACTTTGTTTAGAATTCTTCCTTAAAATTTGCAAAATGTCATGTGCAATTGGATTGAAATTAACTGGAAAAGTTAGGTTACACCTGCCTTCCACCTGTTACATTTCTTTCAGCACATGGAAACATTATGCTTGGTCAAACTTCAACCTTAAATTATTTATAAGGAACATAACTGTTATAAGGTTTAAAGATGAAAAAATGAGAAATAGAAATATGAGTTTTATGGTTTAATAAAATAACTGCTTTTAGAAAGGCCATATGGAATGACCCAACCACATTAAAAACTGTGCTGGGTTTGTACCCTACATATATGGCAGCTTTCTATAGAGCTTAGTACTTGACTTGCTCAATTTAGCAATCGATTTTGTTCAATTTCTCTCTCATTTTGTGTATTGTGTTGCTGCTGACAGTCCACCAGTTTTCAAGTAGAGAGGCATGTCTTCTTTTTCTCTCCAGCATGGTAACTTGATTTACAACAAGGTATTGCTCATCTCTTCACTTAATTCTTTTTCCCTAGACTGATAATGTAGCAAATTGTAGCAGCAGGAAAGGACTGGACAAAAAAGAACATTTGTCCCATTTTCGTTACTTTATCCAGTCTTGCATGCCAGTGAAAAATGGATGTCTGTATGTCTGTGTTTCTGTATGTAGGAATGGGGATAAAGAGAGAGGGAAGAGACAGGAATAGGTGTTGATTTTTTTTCTGCATGTAGTAAGAACACTGGTTCTTATTGCATTGAAGAAACAAAAATGAAGGACATGTGTTTTCAATGATTTACACACTGGTGTGTATTTAAAGATTGACAGCCCTTAATAAAGTAAACAAAGCTTACATCCAAATGGTCTGACTATATGAGGACTAAAGTATCCACTAACATATTAGAGAGTGTAGAGTTGGAAGTGTGATGTGGATAAAAGAACCCAAAGCTTTTTACCTAAAATGTACGTTCTAGTAGTGGCTTTGCCATTAAGTTGTTATGTAACTAAGAAGGGATACCTTACTTTCTCTAGCCCTCAGTTACTTTGTTTCTTAACAACAAAGCATTAATATAGATTAATAGATTATTAATAAATAATTCTAAAATTTAATCTTTTTAAAAAAAATATTCAATCACTTCTACCAGCAATTGAAAAAAAATATATAATGAGGCTTATTGAATTGTCAGCATACTGACAAAAGAAAAAAAAAAAAAAAGAAAAACTGCATACTGCTCCAGATGCTCAAGACGATTGTGTTGACTGAACTTGTTGAATTATTTACTCCATGTGTAGGCTGATGAGAAAGTTTAGTATAATATATGAAGGGTACAAATTGTTTAAAACCTCTCCCTTACTCTCCTCCCTTGGTACTGTCCTCCGTTTTTCTTGGATCTGTGATGGTTCCCATGAATTATTTAAAACAAGACTACTGGGGGCACCTGGGTGGCTCAGTCAGTTAGGTGTGTGACTTTAGCTCAGGTCATGATCTTATGGTTCATGGGTTTGAGCCCTGTGTCAGGCTCTGTGCTGACAGCTCAGAGCCTGGAGCCTGCTTTGGATTCTGTCTCCCTCTCTCTCTGCCCCTCTCCAACTCGTTCTCTCTCTCTCTCTCTCCCTCTCAAAAATAAATAAACATTAAAAAAATTTAAAAATTATAAAAATAAAAGACTCCTGGGAAAGTGCCTGCATGGTCTCAGTGAAGTTTGTGCATAACATCTTCTACTTCTTGGTCATGGATACATCAGCTTAAATCCACTGATAAAATCTCAGTCTTTTTGAGCTTAAAAAATAGAGACACTGTCTTTATTTCGCTTAGCAGTATATCTTCTAGGTCAGTTAATGTTGTTGCAAATGGTAAGATCACATTATTTTTTATGGATGAGTAATATCGCTTTCTATACCTTTTTTTAATCCATTAACTAAGGATAGGCACTTGGGTTGCTTTCATATCTTGGCTATTGTAAATAATGCTGCAATAAACATAGGGGTATATATATCTTTTAGAATTAGTGTTTTCTTTTTCTTTGGGCAAATACCCAGTAGTGGAATTATTGTATCTATTGTAATTATATTTTTAATTACTTCAAGGAATTTCCACACTTTTTTTTTCACAGTGGCTGCACCAATTTGCAGTCCCACCAACAGTGCTCAAGTGTTTATTTTTTTTTCACATCATCACCAACACTTGTTATTTATTGTACTTTTGAGTTTAGCCATTCTGACATGTGTAAGGTGATATCTCATTGTGGTTGTGATTTATATTTCCCTGATGATTAATGATGTTGAGCATCTTTCCATGTGTCTGCTGGTCATCTGTATGTCTTCTTTGGAAAAAAGTTTTTAGGTCCTCTGCCCATTGTTAACCAGATCATTTTTTTGTGTGTTGAGTTGTATAGGTCCTTTATATATTTTGGAAATAACGCATTATTATTCATATCATTTTCAAATAACTTCTCCCTTTCAGTAGGTTGCTTTTTTGTTTTGTTGATGGTTTCCTTCACTGTGTGCAAGTCTTGTATTTTGGTGTAGCCCCAACAATTTAATTTTGCTTTTGTTTCACTTGCCAGATGAAACATACCTAGGAAAATGTTGTTATGGCCCATGTCAAAGAAATTACTGTCTATGTTTTCTTCAAGGAATGTTATGGTTTCAGGTCTCACATTTAGGTCTTTAATCCATTTTGAGTTTATTTTTGTATATAGTGTAAGGAAGTCGTCCAAATTCATTCTTTTTCATGTAGCTGTCCAGGTTTCTTAACACCATATCTTTCCAAATATATATTCTTCTCTCCTTTGTCATAGCTTAATTGATAATAATGTGTGGATTTGTTTCTGGGCTGTGTATTCTACTCCACTGATCTCTATCTATTTTTGTCCCAGTACCATGTTGTTTTGATTATTGCAGCTTCCTAGTATATCTGAAAATCTGGGATTGTGATATCTGCAGTTTTATTCTTCTCTTTCAAGATTGTTTTGGATATTTGGGGTCTTTATTGGTTCCATGTCCAATTTTAGCATTATTTGGTCTAGTTCTGTGAAAAATACTGCTGGTATTTTTTATAGGAAGTGCATTATATGTATAGATTTCTTTGGGTAGTATGGACATTTTTAACAATATTTATTCTCCCAATCGGTGAGCAAGAAATATCTTTCCATTTCATTGTGTCATTTTAAGTTTCTTTCATCAGTATTTTATAGTTTTAGAGTACATATTTCACCTTCTTGGTTAAATTTGTTCCTCGGTGTTTTATTATTTTTGATGCAATTGTAATTGGGATTGTTTTCTTAATTTATCTTTCTTCTACTTCATTATTAGTGTACAGAAATGCAAAAGATTTCTTTATATTAATTTTGTTTCCTGCAAATTTGCTGAATTCATTTATCAGTTTTAGCAGTTTTTTGGTAGTATCTTTAGGGTTTTCTATATAGAGTATCATATCATCTGCAAATAGTGCCAGGTTTTTTTATTTATTTTATTTTATTTTATTTTATTTTTAACATTTGTTTATTTTGGGGACATATAGAGACAGAGCATGAACGGGGGGAGGGTCAGAGAGAGAGGAAGACACAGAATCTGAAACAGGATCCAGGCTCTGAACTGTCAGCACTGAGCCTGATGCGGGGCTCGAACTCACAGACTGTGAGATCATGACCTGAGCCGAAGTCAGATGCTTAACCGAGTGAGCCACCCAGGCGCCCCAATAGTGACAGTTTTACTTCTTCCTTACCAATTTGATGCCTTTTTTTCCCCTTTTCTGATTACTGTGGATAAGATTTCAAGTACTATGTTGAATAAAAGTGGCGAGAATGGATATCCTTGTTTTGTTCCAAATATTAGAAAAAAAACCTCTCAGTTTTTCCCCATTAGGTATGATGTTAGCTGTAGTTTTCATTATATGGCTTTCATTATGTTGAGGTATGTTCCCTCTAAGCTTACTTTGTTGAGGGTTTTTATCATGAATGGATGCTGTGCTTTGTCAAATGCTTTGTCTGCATGTATTGAGTTGAACATATGGCTTTTATCCTTTCTCCTGTTAATGTGGTATATCTAATGGATTGATCTGAGAATATCAAAACACACTTGTATCTCAAAAGTAAATCCCCTGATGAGGAGTGACGTTGAGCATCTTTTTATGTGCCTGGGAAGGAAAAAAAAAAGTTAGAGAGGGAGAGAGCCAAACCATAAGAGACTCTTAAAAACAGAATAAACTGAGGGTTGATGGGAGGGTGGGAAGGAGGGGGGTGGGTGATGGGCATTGAGGAGGGCACCTGTTGGACCGAGCACTGGGTGTTGTATGGAAACCAATTTGACAATAAATTTCATATTAAAAAAAAGTAAAGGGGCGCCTGGGTGGCGCAGTCGGTTAAGCGTCCGACTTCAGCCAGGTCACGATCTTGCAGTCCCTGAGTTCGAGCCCCGCGTCGGGCTCTGGGCTGATGGCTCAGAGCCTGGAGCCTGTTTCCGATTCTGTGTCTCCCTCTCTCTCTGCCCCTCCCCCGTTCATGCTCTGTCTCTCTCTGTCCCAAAAATAAATAAACGTTGAAAAAAAAAGTAAATCCCACTTGATCATGGTGACTGATTTTTAGCAAAATATTTATTTATTTATTTTGGAGAACACAAGTGGGGGCGGGGCACAGAAAGGGGCACAGAGGATCTGAAGCAAGCTCTGTGCTGACAGACTGACAGCAGTGAGCTCGATGTGGTGCTTGAACTCATGAACCACAAGATCATGACCTTAGCTGAAGTCAGATACTTAACCAACTGGGCCACCCAGGTGCCCTAGTGACTTTTTAAAAGGTATTATTGGACTTGGTTTGCTAATATTATGTTGGAGATTTTTTCATCTAGGCTCATTAGAGATATTGGTCTGTAGTTGTATGTAGTGTATTTAACTGTTTTTAGTATTAGGGCAATGTTGGCCTTATAGAATGAATTTGGAAGCTTTCTTTCCTCTTCTATTTTTTGAAATGCTCT
This sequence comes from Acinonyx jubatus, assembly GCF_027475565.1. Lineage (NCBI taxonomy): Eukaryota > Metazoa > Chordata > Mammalia > Carnivora > Felidae > Acinonyx > Acinonyx jubatus. The sequence continues at coordinate 62,679,420 of NC_069389.1, forward strand.
GAGAAGTATAGGTAGTAACTCTTCTTTTAATGTTTGGTAGAATTCACCCATGAAGGCATCTGTTCCTGGACTTTGTCTGCTGGGAGTTTATGATTACTGAGTCCATTTCATTGCTAGTAATCTGTCTTTTCATTTTTTTATTACTTCCTGATTCTATTTAGAAGCGTTATTATTTGCATGGATTTATACATTTCTTCTAGGTTGTACAATTTTTTGGCATACATTTTTTTGTCATGTCAATACAAATTCTTTCTATTTCTCTGGTGTCAGTTGCTATTTCTCTTCATCTGATTTTATTTGCCTTTTTTGTGCCTGGCTAAAGGTTTAACAATTTTTTTTCAGTCTTTTCAAAGAAACAGTTCCTAGTTTTATTGATCTGGTTTTTTCTTGTTTTGTTTTTTGTTTTTTGTTTTTGTAGTCTCCATGTCATTTATTTCTATTCTAATCATTATTTTTACCTTCCTTCTACTGGATTTGGGCTTTGATTTTTTTTATTTTTCTAGCACATTTAAGTGTAAGTTTAGGTTATTTATTTGAAGTTGTTTTTATTCCTTAGGTAAGCCTGTGTTATTATAATCTTCTTTCTCACAACAGCCTTTGCTGCATCCCAAAGATATTTGACTATTGTGCTTCTATTTTCATTTCTCTCCATTTGTTATTTTATTTTATCCTTGATTTCTTTAAAAAAATAATGATTTTTTAATTTTGAGAGAGAGAGATAGAACATCAGCAGAGGAGGGGTAGAGAGAGAGGGAGACACAGAATCTGAAGTGCAGGGCTTGAACTAATGGACCATGAGATTGTGACCTGAGCTGAAGTTGGATGCTTAACCGACAGCCACCCAAGTGTCCCTCTCCTTGATTTCTTGGTTGACCCATTAATGGTTGACTAGCATTTTATTTAGCCTCCACGTATTTGTGTTATTTCAAGATTTTTCTTGTGGTTGATTTCTAGTTTCATACCATTGATGTTGACAAAGAATCAAGATATGATTTTGACTTTAAAAAAAATGAGGCTTTTTTTGTGGCCTAATATGTGATATATTCTGGAAGATGTAGCATATGCACTTGAAAAGAGTGTGCATTTGACTGCTTTTGAATAAAATGTTATGAATATATATTAATTCCATCTTTTCCAATGTATCATTCAAAGCTACTGTTTCCTTGTTGATTTTCTGTCTGGATGATCTATCCATTTTTTTAAGTGGAGTGTTAAAGTCCCTTATTGTATTATAGATTTTTGCTTTTATATCTGTTAATACTTGCTTTATTTCTTTGGGTGTTCCCATTCTGAGTCCATAAATATTTACAATTGTTATATATTCTTGTTGATTATTTCATGATTACATGAAAGAATACTTTGTTTTTTTGTTACAATCTTTGTTTTAAAGTGTCCTTTGTTTTTTGTTACAATCTTTGTTTTAAAGTCTATTTTGTTTGATATAAGTACTGCTACCAGTTTTTTTCCCCTTCCATTTGCATGATAAATGTTTTTACATCTTTTCACTTTCAATCTGCAGATTTCTTCAGGTCTGTCATGAGTCTCTTGTATGCAGAATATAGATGGATGTTGCTTTTTTGTACATTTATTTCTCCCTGTGTCTTTGCTCCATTTAGTGCATTTATAATCAAAGTAATTATTGATAAGTATGCACTTACTGCCATTTTGTTACTTGTTTTACAGTTGTATTTTTTCCTCTGTTCCTTTTTTTTTTCTTGCTCTCTTCCCTTGTAGTTTGATGGCTTTCTTTAGCGATATGCTTGGGTTCCTCTCAGTATACTTTTTGCAATTCCATTATAGGTTTTTTTTTATTTGTGGTTACCATTAGGTTTATATACAACACCCTATGTATATAGGAATCTATATTATGTTGATGGTTGCTTAGGTTTAAAACCATTTTAAGTAAGCACTAAATTTTTACTGCACCCTCCATGTTATATATATAGATGTCATACTGTGTATCTTTTTATTATGTGAATTGACTGATTTTTGTTGATATAATTGATTTACTGCTTTTGTGCTTTAACCTCCACACTGGTTTTATAAGTGATCAATCTATTACTTTTATTATGTTTCTATGTACTTGTAAAAATTTTTCCTCTTCTAATTTTCTCCTGATTATGGCATTTTCTCTCCACTCAAAGAATTTCCTTTAATGTTTCTTGTAAGGTAAGTTTAGTGGTGATGAACTCCTTTAAATTGTGTTTGTCTTGGAAACCTTTATTAAATTCTCCTTCTATCTTGAATAGTAGCCTTGCTTGATAGAATTTTTTTTCTGCAGTTTTTTTTCTTTTTTTACAGTTTCTTTTTTTTTTACAGTTTTTTTATACTTTTAAAATATCATCCCACTCCCTGAAAACATTTCCGCTGAAATATCAGCTGACAGCCTTATGGGGTTTCCCTTTTATGTAACTGTTTTTTTTTCTTGCTCCTTTTAAAGCTCTCTATCACTACTTTTTACCATTTTAATTATTATGTGTCTTGGTGCAAACCTCCTTGGCTTCATTTTGTTGGTAGCTCTCTGTGATTCCTGAATCTGGATATCTGTTTCCTTCCCCACATTAGGGAATTTTTCAGCTTTTTTTTTGTCAAATTAATTTTCTGTCCTTTTATTCTCTTTCTTTTCCTTCTGGAATCCATAGAATTCCAATATTATTACAACTTATGAAGTCATTGAGTTCCCTTAACCTATTCCCATTTTTTATTAATTTTTCTTTGCCATTTAGCTTGGTTAGTTTCTATTAACTTGTCTCCCAGGTCTCTGATCTGTTTTCCTATTTCCTCTACTATATATTCTCTCTAGTGTATTTTTAAGTTCAGTTATTGAGTTCCTCATCTCTGACTGGTTCTCTCTCAATCTCTCTCTCTCTCTCTCTCTCTTACATTTTCTGTCTCTTTGCCTAAGGTCTCAGGCATATTGCCAATCTCCATTCCATTTAACTCCTTTGCTGTGATTTTTCCCTGCTCTTCTGCTTGGAACATATTCCCCTGTCTCCTCATGTTGTTTAAATTTCTGTGTTTGTTTCTGTGTATTAGGAAGTTCAGTTATGGTCTGATCTTGATAGTAATGGCCTTATGAGGATGAGGTCCTGCAGTGCACTGTAGGGCAATGTCTCTTAGTCACTGGAACCAGGTACTTCAGGGGTGTCTTCTATGTGTGTTGCATGCACCTTACTATGGTGGTTGAACTGTGTTTGCCTTAAGTCCAATAGGCTGTAAGGGCCTACTTTGCCTGTTGTAGGCAGGTTTTTGTCCTTGTACCTTGAAGGGGCCAGTCTAGGGTTGCCTTATTATTATACTTGGGTCAGACCAGATGCCTGCTTTTTTCTGGGGCTGCTTTTGCACTGAACTTTAGAGTGTTCTCCTTACATTGTCCCCTGAGAAGATTTACTTGATGGGTGGAACCTGCAGTCAGACCTAGATGTTTGCCTTCAGTCTGTCTCTTGGGGTTGCAGTGACCCCAAATTAAAAGGGCTTTCTCTTTGTGAAGTTTTGTTGGCAGGTGGAGCTGGCAGTCAGGCAAGATATCTGTCCCTATCCCACTGCTGGGACCATGGTTGGGTTGTGTGTGTAGTTATCTTTCCTTCTCTCCAGGGCAGGATTCACTTTGGAAGGACTACTGTTGAGTGGGTTGGACTGGATAGGCAACGATGCAGAACATGGGGATGGGGCCTGCAGTGTTTGCAAACTAGGTGAAGAGTGTTCAAGTTGGTTTCAGCAGGTATCTGGCTATTTAGGTTGGCAATGGGGAGAGAAGTCATGCCCACCAGTTATTTTGTCTTTGAAGTATTTTAAATATCTTGTTACTCCAGCACATGTTCTGAAATTAGTAAATAAATCTCCTTCCCATATACTTCAGGCACTTTTTAAACTGCTGCTTCTATGTTGTATCTTTCAGGGTGGGTTGTTTATTATACTGGCTCTTTAATAGCTGGGATTCAATTTTCCCTCTGGCTCTTCCACAGTTAAAAATGCTGATTTTTAAAGCACCCAGAGTTAAGCTGTTGTTAGTGTAATAGTGCAAATTTAAGCCCCACTGTTTTTCAAAGCCAAATGTTATGAGGATTCATCTGCCCAGTGCAGGTCCCTTGTATCTAGGGTGCCTGCTGTGGTGCCTATTCCTCTTCTTTTCCATGCTTGTGGTGTCCCTCCCATGTGTGGTTACTCTGACCAGGAATTTGGTTCATAACCACATTTCTTTCCCTACTACCATTTTTATGTGATCTCTTCTCTAGGATTAACTATGGAAAGTCTGTTTTGCCAAGCTTTGGGTTGTTGCCTGGGTTAGATGCACTGGTGTGGCTATTTGGCGTATTCCTGGGTGGAGGTAAACTTAGGATCCGCTTATTCACCTTCTTCCCAGGCTAATAAAATCAAGCTTTGTACTAGTTTTAAACTGTGAGAACTCAAAGGAACTTCAGGGATAATACAGTCTAACTATTAAATTTTACAGATGAAATATTGAGGCCCAGAGATAAAAGTAATTTTTCCAAAATCATTTCACCAATTAGTGGTAAAGTGAAGACTAGAAGCAGGTGTCCTATGTCTATGACTTGTATTTTCCCCCCTATACCCTGCTTTCTCTCAGCTTATGTGTCCTGTCTTGGGAGTTGAAAAAAACCAGAAAGTAACACAGAATACTTTTAGGGCATATGATTTTTCTAGAAGAAATTGATGAAGTGACCTCCACCATCTTTTTGATATCTTACATGATTCCCGTCCATGAAATATAATAAGTAAAAAGATTTTTTAAAAGTGCCTGAGAATATTCACCACTTTAATTAAATCTGTTTGTGTCCAGCTGGATTTGTCTGGTGATGTTTATGATTAGCCTGTAACTCTTCTCAGTCACTGAATTCTGTCCCTATGAAATATTGTTCTAGTTTGTCTTCACATATCTGTCCCACTCCAGTAGTATTTGGATAGTCCTGGCTATGCCTTCACATACAACAAAGGACCAGTAGATTTCTTTCCTAGCCCCCATGACAGACTACTATGGATACCGGGCTCCTGGGAATGCCTTTGGCTTACACTAGTCTATTTTATCCTCACTGCTATTTTTTCTTCATCAAGTCTTTTTAAAGCATTTATTGAGAAGTCCCTGTATACCAAACATCTTATTTATCATATGTTGGAGGCCAGAAGAAAAGGACAAATGATATGTATTGGCATCTATTATGTGCTAAGCACTGTCTTACTGGATTTTACTTGGGATATTTCAGGTAATTTTAACAATACACCCCAGGAGTATACATTATTGTACTCATTGTACAAGAGGAAGAAACTGAGGTTAGGGTAGGGAGAAGAACAGAAAACAAGTGGTTCAAGATTTCCCAACTGAAGCTGGCATTTTAACTCTAGTCACTTTTAAAGGAGACCGCTCCCCAAGAAGCTTGGAGTCTAGATGAGAAAAGGTTCTTAAAAAGATTAGATCAATATAAATTTGTTTAGGTGGAAGCTATTATGTTGATTGCCTGCCTTCTATGTTTCCTGCCCACTCCTCTCTTTTGTAGAATTCTCTGCCAACACTTATGATATAATCTGGATTTTCTATTCTGTTCTATTGATGTATGCATCTATTTTTGTGCTAGTACCATACTATTTTGATTATTACAGCTTTGTAATATAACTTGAAGTCCAGAATTGTGATGTCTCCAGCTTTATTATTCTTTTTCAAGATTGCTTTGCCTATTCTTGGTCTTTTATGGTTCCATATAAAAGTATTATCTAAGGACAGGATCTAGCATTTGTCATTAAAATCCAAAAATGAGATCCCATATTTTAGATTAATTGCCCTCTCACTGGGATATCAAATGTCTCATAGACAGTTTTTTAGAGTAATTATTGAGAGCTACATGGGTATATTTTAGGGTAATCACTGAAAGCTAGACAATCTCTTCTGTTTGTCACTTGCATTATAATATTTAAAATCTTAAAATTTAAATTATTTTTAACAGGATTTTTATGCAGTTTCTAAAGACCTCAAATATCTGCTGAGAAGCTTCCATAATATCCGTTTCTTCTTTAACACAAAATGTATAGATTTTGAATAATGTAGTGCAGAGAAAATGGCCTTAAGATATAAGTAAGATACAACTAACTATGGAGGAAAAAGTACTAAGCATCAAGAACAAAAAAGCTGATACACTAACTGAGCTGAAAAGCACAATGCAAAACAACAACAACAAAAAACAAACAACAACAACAACAACAACAAGAACTCTATTGTCCATTACACATGATATGGAAAGACTGAGTTTGTTTAGGGTACTGATATTCCCCAAGAAAAGCTGCCAGTTTTAAGTTCCTGGACTCCATCTTTAAAGGTGGAAGTCTGGTATTCCAAGTCTATCTGTCCTCAATAAGGAATATGTCTTATTGTTAAGAAGGAGGTTTGGCCCCAGCCAACAAATAGGAAAGAATTTGTAGTTTCTTTTTTCTTAAAGAAGCACTTTTTGGCAGCTCTGGAAATCACACCATATTAGGTAGCCACCTACACCCAAAATGAAAGCCAACTCTGGGGTGAGGCCCTGGAGACTGGTTTAATTTTCCACTCCACTCTTGCTCTTTTTACCAGACCTCATAAAGTTGCTTTATTCCTCCACTTTTGCAGCCTATTAATCCTGTAAAGTAGTGGATACAAAACACTCTCAAAGAGAAAATTGCAAGAAAAGGACTGCAAATGAAAACAGCCAAAAGGACTTGGTTATCTTGGATCTTAGTTTATTTTATATAAACTTGGAAGCTTTTAACTTTCCTTAATAAAAATTCTCTTTTTGTCCAAATTCTGATGTCTGGTCTGAAACTCCAAATGAGCATTTAGAAGAGTGGAGGAAAATCCCCAAAGCAATGTCAGCACTGAGAACAGGAAATACATACAGTTTTCCCACTGTAACATAACTTGCTATTTTCTCATCACATTTACAAAGTGAATAATTTCAAATATAATATTTAAAATAAAACTCAGTGAAATGGTGAGTAATTCAAACTAAAATTTAGGACACATACACCCTAGTGGTAAAAATAGGAGACACTGATAGCTAGATAGTTGGCTACATGTAAATTCTAAACTGCTCAGTGTTTTATAATATCTATCAAAAGTAATGTACTGCTTTCTCTTATATTTTAATAATGTATAAATAAAGACTTGAGACCCACTATGAACCACAAGTTAAACAGTAGTCAACAATATGAGGCTATATGCAAATTGTTTGTAAAATAGCATACCATATATGAGACATAAAGGGATTCTCTCCCATTGTATTAAGCTCTGGTCTAGATGTTCAATAAACATGGTTGAATCAAATTGAGTTCCTACTACATGAAAAGTAGCCAGGCACTTTAGGGGTAAAGGGTCATAGACATCAATAAAAAAATAGTGTTTGTTGGTAATGAGCTAACAATTTTGTGGAATGAATAAGAAAGCATATTTCTAATACAAAGTGCTATAGGAGTTCACAGGTGAATATAATCATAATCAGGCAGAAGATAATGAAAGCTTTCATGAGGAAGTTGACATTTTTTTTGAAGAGTGGCCTTGGAAGATAGGCAGGATTTCAATAGGTAAAGATGGGAATATATCACTTTAAGCAGATGGAGAACTCAAGAACCCAGGCAATGGAGATAGGAAAGCACAGAGAATCCCTACAAGGACCTAGTTTTGGTATGGAACTTAAGAAAAAGACTGTATTGATATTGAAATTGCCCTTTATAACTCAAGGAAGACTCTCATATTTGAAAGCTCTTGGATTTGTTTCTCCTGAGATCTTGTTAAAATATAGCTACCTTGTCTCTGTCCTTTGGAAGTTAAGAATTTTTCCATCTGGGGGCCGCCTGGGTGGCTCAGTCGGTTAAGTGTCCAACTTCAGCTCAGATCATAATCTCAGGGTTCTTGAGTTTTAGCCCCATGTCAGGCCCTCGTCTGTGCTCAGCTGTCAGCACAGAGTCTGGAGTCTGCTTCAGATTCTGTGTCCCCCTCTCTGTCCCTCATCCACTTGCTCTCAAAAATAAATAAACATTAAAAACAGAATTAAAAAAATAATGTTCCATCTGGAAATATTCATTTTTAACATGCACTCCAGTTTTCCCAGAGACCACATTTTGAGAAACACTGCTTAAGAAAAAGGGAAAGAATAAAAATAAATACCTTTATTTTCTTTTTAATTTTTTCATGTTTATTTATTTTTTGAGAAAGAGTGTGTGAGCAGGCAAGGAGCAGAGAGAGAGGGAGATGCAGCATCCAAAACAGGCTCCAGGCTCTGAGCTGTCAGAACAGAGCCTGATGCGGGGTCAAACCCACAAACCACGAGATTATGACCTGAGCTGAAGTCAGATGCTTAACTGACTGAACGACCCAGGGGCCCCTAAAATAAATACCTTTAAATCACATGTATAAGACCAAGTCCCTGAGAAGAACTGTATAAGAACAAACTTACATGGTTTAATGGATAGTAGACGCAAGGAAGTGGATAGTGGCTATATTACTTGTTAATTATCAGTGCAGATTTCATAGCCTCTGGGGTCGCCAATACCATTTGGTGTGACTTTGTCTCCAGGATATGAAATTATTACAAATTAGGATATCTGAGGAAAGGCCATGTGACTGGGCATGACTTACTGGTAATGTCAGATTAGGTAATGTACTCCTTGCTGTCTCTGGGTAATTAAGAGTACTACTCAGAGCAGAGTAACAAGATACACTATCTGTTGAAGAGGAAAGGGGCTTTAGATCTCAGCAAATACATTTATACCCGGCTAAATGAAAGAATTTCCTGGAAAATGGCAACGCTCATAATAACTGCACTGTCTGTCCACACACAGTTATTTCCCCCCTTTATGAAGTTGGCTTATGAAAGAATCATAGGAGGTACCAAATATGAGAAGTTGGAAATCTAATTGGATGTGGTATCCAAGCAGAAAACCCCTCTTTAAAATAAAAATTCTATGTTAATTTTCAGTGGGGCAGAACTGGTGAATTCCCTAGGAGAATTATCCAGGCAAAGACTTTCTAAAGTATTTGCTTACTGTGCTGTAGTCAGCTCTTTACCTAGATGCAGTTGTCAGACACATTTTATGGAAAGATTGTAAGCTTTTTGACTTCAAAGATTTTCAAAAGTTAGAAAGAATCCCTGATATTTGCTCTGTGTGCTAATAAGAATCAGGAAGAAGTTGTTTCACTCTCTTCCACCTAATATTTGTGATTACTTATGTATCATAGTGGCACAGTTGCCTCCCACACACATGTACACATCTTATTCAGCCCCACATTATTTGCAGTCACTTAAAGCACTATGTCTGCCTTTTCTTGGCTTAGTACAGTATATATCTAACCAGAATTCTAAAATAAAGTTGGCTTTTGAGTAAGTAGTTGCCTATGACCTATGATTGGACGGTTGCTGGGCAGAACTCCACATTCCAAAATATAGTCTTCCCTTGTCACTAATAGGTCTCAAAGACCACCATTAAAAATTAGGTCATTTGATGGTTTAATATTTTTAATAATTCACTTTCTTTTATTAAAATACAGAAATACATTTTGATGGATAAAAGTCTAGCATCTTCATAGATAATAGTAACTTATTCAGGGACGTCTCAGTAAAATAACACAAAAAGCTATCCCTGATATTCATTTGAGTTATGTTTTTTCTGGATAAGCAAAGACATAGTATTACTGGAAAATACACTTGAACCATATCGTAAGTGAAATTTAATGAATCTTCAGGTTTGGATAAACATAAATATTCATAAATGAAAATAATATCTTCCCATGAGAACTCCATATGAAATAGTTTCTGACCTGCAGATTGCTGCAAAAGAGGACAGATTTAGTCCATTAGTTCATTTTTTATTTCTTTTTTCATTTTTTTCATTTTTTTCTTTTTTACTTATATCAGGAAGTAAGTAAAATTAAGGAAGAATAAGCTCGTGAAAGCAAAAAAAAAATAATAATTTGATCTAGGAGTCTGGCAAGTTTCTTCAAATAAATACCTCATTCAAAACTGGAGTCTGTTTCAGTGCCTGTTAAATATGAATTTTTTCCTGAGAAAGGAAAATCTCAAAAAAATAGTGGCATTCTCTGAAAAAAATATGCCTCCTTCATTTTTTTTTTTGTATTCAACACTCTTAGATAATGGACAATTTATATTCATTATGGAACAGCTAACTAGGGCTTTTTCCATGATGGAAAACCTTTTCAGTCATCCTAGGTAACTTTCCCTATTATAAAACAATGGTATTTAAACAAAGGGTAAGCATCATCAGCTCTCCCAGAGGAAGCCAGAGGAATTTTAAGGGAGGCATTCTATTCAGGAGCATTTCAAGGTTACAGGCTAGGATATACATATGAAAATGCACTAAAATGTGGGCAGGTGAGGGAATGACCAAAAGGAAAAGTATAGACTTCAGAAGGGTAGTCATGACTTTAAGTTCGCTTTACTTAAGGAAAATGTTCTGAATATTTTAGTTGTTTCCCCTCTTTTGTGCTTATAGACTACATTGTACATTGCCTATGAACACATATTTTTTTAATATTGTGTGGCAATTATAATTCTTCCTCACTAGAAAAGTAAGGTCCAAGAAGACAGAGATCATGTACCTTGTTCCACTGTCAATATCCCCAGTACCAAGAATAGTGCCTGGCAAATGGTAGATGCTGAGTAAATATTTGCTGAATAAATATTTGCTGAATCCACCACATTCTAAACATGGCTCTAGGTGTTCCAGGGGATATAAAGGTGTTTAAGACCCAGCCCTTCACTCCAAGGGATTTCTGGCCTCATTGTGGTAAGGTGGGATTGGCAGGGGAACAGAGGCATAAATAAGACACAGACACAAATTACTAACTAAAAAGTAGATAATGTTAGGTACTTTGAGAGAGATATAAATGAGTATTTAAAAAGGGGGTTAGCATAACAGTGTTGAGTTCACCACAAAAGTGTCCACGAAGAACAGAAAATTTGAAAAAGGCTTTTACAAATAGGTAGGACTAATATTCAAAAAGAAGATATTCCAGGATGAGTAGCATAATGTGCAAATGCTTGTGGGAAAAAAAAAAGGTCAGTTTGAACAGTAAGGAGTTCCTTTCGGCTGGAGTGTGGATCATGCCAGGAGAGTAATGGGAGACAAAACTCTAAAGGTAGGAGGCACTGTATTTTAAGGAGGCCATTGACTACAAGGCTATGCACGTTGTGATTTGATGAGCAACAGGGAGTCATTAATGCTCTTTAAAAAGTTCATTTCAGAAAAACATCTGATGGCATTATACATAATAGATTAGGAAAAGATATGGGATAGGGAGACAAATTCAGTTAATGAAGGCCTGAACTAGAGTAAAAACAATGTGAATTTTAAAAATGAGATGGTTGTGTTAAATAATGCAATTGCAGAATATAGTAATAATATCAGTTATAACTCATGTGTTTATTGGGCACTTATTATGTACCAAACACTATGCAAAATAGATTCCATACAATAGAACAATTAGTTCTTACACTGACTCTATAGGTTAGGTACTATGATTATTCTGATTTTACCAATGAGAAAATTAAGGATCAGAGAGGTTTAGTCATATACCCAAGGTCACATAGCTATTAATTGAAAGATCAGAAATTTAAACCTAGGTCAGTCTAACTTCTAAACATACATTAATTCCCCCCATAGTATGCTATTTCCCCCTTAGAAACTTGTTTGGAAGTGGAGAATAAGTGACAAAGAGTCAATGCCTACAAGACTTTGAGACAACCTGGGAAAATATTGATGAACTTAATAGCAATAAGGAAACCTAGAGAAGAATCAGGTTTGAAGTTTTGAGAGACGATAATTTTTGTTTGGGAATGTTGATTTTTATATTCAACTAATTTTTATTACTGTGACGATTTCATTCAACTAATACTGAGAACTTACTTTGTGTTTTGCACAGTCTTTGGTTCTAGCATACAGCAAAGTAGACAAAACATAAGAATCCCTGTCTTCATGGACTTTACATTCTAGTAGGGAAAATATATAAAAACAAAAAAGGTAAAAAAAAACATAAAGTATGTTAATTATGAATGAAAATGAATAAAATAAATACTGAAAGGAGATGCGGAATGTTGGAAGAGAACTGCTGTTTTAAGTAGAAACATCAGGGGAAGCCTCACCAAAAGGTAACATTTAGGTAAATATCTGCAGGAGATGAATGAATGCAACAAGTAAATAACTGGTCTAAAGCATTTCAGGCACAGGGAACTGCCAATTCAAAGGCTTTAGAGTAGGAGTTTACTGGTCTGTTCACCTAACAGCAAGAATGGCAAAGTGGCTGGAGCAGAGGGCAAGAGAATATTAGGAGGTGAGCTTGATATGTAATGGGGACCAGATCATGTAAGAAGATGTAAGCCATTGAAAAGAACTTTGTTTTTTCCTCTGAGAGAAAATGTCATTAGGAGATTTTTTTCCAAAGAGGTGACATAATCTGACAAGACATATTCTGAATAAATAGTAAAGATCACTTGCATGTGTTGAATTTTGAAGTGATAATGAAATATTCAAGAGAAGAGTTCTTATGTATAGTTGGAAAGAGCTACAGCTCAAATGAAATCCCGAAGAGTCATTGGTCATGATAGGGAAGACGTATGTTCAATAAAGGTTCACTGGATGTATATTTGTATAGATTTCTAATGTTTATTCAGTGACATTAGAAGATAATGACTTCTATATAGTTAAAAGGAGGTTGGAACCCCAGGCTTTTGATCGGTCTGCCACCTGATTTGGCCTGTCACCTATCCAAAATCACTACCTGCGAAAATATTACAAAGACGTATTTCAATTTCAGAGCTAAACAACCTCTAATTTTAATTACTCTTTCAACAATAATGCTTTACAATTGTGTTTCCTTGTATTTTATAACACCATGTTTCTACTTTGCCCTTAACTGAGAAATCTCAAGTATTTAACCTCTTCAGTATGATGCATAGTTCATATTTTACATCAGGTCTTTTAGTTAAAGTGAACACTATGTTTTTGAACAAAATGTACTATTTTTCTTATGAAGCAATTGAGGCAAAATAAGAACAATAACAATTCCTTCAGGGGCTGAATAAAGCACACTTTAAGCCACATGGATTTGATAATATAAAGCAGAATGTTTCATAATTCTTATTTCACTTTTGTTCTTCCCACATATCTTTAAGCCAGTTAAATCCTCCTGGATTTCAGCAGCCTTGGGGCAACTATCCAAGTTCCTAAGCTAAAATTTATTTACCTCAGACAAAGGTCATGAGTCCAGTCGATTCAACCACCTTGGAACTTGGACTCTCTCTACTGGTGCTATGTTTTGTTATCTTGGATAGTTAGGTGACTAAATGATCCATGTCAATGAACTATTTATAGAGAGGCTGATTTGCAAAGATGTGAACGGAGCCAGAGTGTTTTATGCTAAGCGAAATAAGTCAGTCAGAGAAAGACAAATACCATATGATTCCACTCATATGAGGAATTTAAGAAACAAAACAGATGAACATATGGGAAGAGGGAAAAAGAGAGAGGGAAACAAACTGTAAGAGACCCTTAAAGATAGAGAACAGAGGGTTAATGGAGGGAGGTGGGTGGAGGATGGGCTAAATGAGTGATGGAGTATTGAGGGCAGTTGTGTTGAGCACTGGTTGTTATATGTAAGTGATGAATCACTAAATCACTGAGATTAATATTACACTATATGTTAACTAGAATTTAAATTACAATTTGAAGATAAATAAAATAAAGAGAGGCTGGTTTCCCACTTATTTTCAGACATATGAGAAGGATTCCTGCCAAATCAGTGGCCCCTAAAATGGTGGTTCAACGAGAAATGCTCGGTCAACTATATCTTAATCATATGGGAAACTTTTAAAAAATACAAATTTGGGGCCTTCTATAATGAATCAGAATCTCTGGAGGAGACACCAGGAAAGCTGTGGAAAACTGTATTTTTTTAACACCATCAGATGAGTCTGACAATGTGATTTGTGACTCAATGGTCTAAATCAGAGCCCCTCAAATTTTAATATGCATAATAATCACCTGTGGTTCTCATTAAACTGCAAACTGATTCCAAAGGTCCCAGGTGGGGTCTGAGAGTCTTCCCCATTTCTAACAAGCTCTCAGATAATGTTGGTTCAGTCACGGACTACATTACCTCTCAAGTTACTTCTAGCTGTGCTTTCCAGTGATTCTAAAGTACCTTATAGAAACTGGCTTATCACCCTAACTTCAGAATTTTCCATTCAAATGAATAGATTTTTGTATACATAGCCTTTTTCTTTTTTTGCAAAAAATGCAGACAATAATTGGCTTATTTGTTTTTTTCATTTGCAGTGCTGCCTTTGTTTCCCAATTTTTAGCTTTCAACACATAACTAAAAAACTCTCAGAAAGCTGATCTATCCAAGCTAATCATCTCTGAAGAATTGCAGACTCATTCAGTACTAAAGCAAATCTTTCTTCTATGTGAGCCAAAAATAAGGAAAAACAGCCTGTCAAACACCTGTAAAGAGATGGCTATCATCATATGGAAATTTGAAGAGCTTCTATGTGGCACATTCATGATCCAAATGGGAATCAACTGTCATGATATCCCAGAAGGCCTTATAACAGAGTAAACAAGAGGGAAAATTATAACAGCTTGTCACCTGTGTTTGCACACTAGACTTCAGTGTAGTTACTATAAAAGAAAATCCAAGGAAAATATGCAGATAGTTCTTTGAAAACCCCAAAATTATGTGCAGGGGCTCAGACCAAAGCAGGAGAAAGGAAGCTATTTTACACTCACTCTGTACAACCCATTGATAAGTCTTTTAGAAAGAGTAGCAGTTGATTGTGAATTTATGTTTTGAACCACCATTTGGCAAAGGTAGTTGCTCTGGAAAGGAACATGCCTGCAAATGACACTTGTGCTGTGCCAAATGGAGACAATGGAGATTTTCGATATTTTATCTATGCAGTGACATACACTGTAATTCTTGTGCCAGGTCTCATAGGGAACATATTAGCCTTGTGGGTATTTTATGGCTATATGAAAGAAACCAAAAGGGCTGTGATATTCATGATAAACTTAGCCATTGCTGACTTACTACAAGTTCTCTCCCTGCCACTGAGGATCTTTTACTACTTGAATCATGACTGGCCATTTGGGACTGGTCTTTGCATGTTCTGTTTCTACCTGAAGTATGTCAACATGTATGCAAGCATCTACTTCTTGGTCTGCATAAGTGTGCGACGATTTTGGTTTCTCATGTACCCCTTTCGCTTCCATGACTGCAAACAGAAATATGACCTATACGTCAGCATCGCTGGATGGTTGATCATCTGCCTTGCCTGTCTGCTCTTTCCTCTCTTCAGAACCAGTGATGACACTTCAGGCAACAGAACCAAATGCTTTGTGGGTCTTCCTACCAGGAATGTCAATCTGGTCCAATCTATTGCCATGATGACCATTGGTGAGCTGATTGGGTTTGTCACTCCTCTTCTGATTATCCTTTACTGTACCTGGAAGACAGTTTTATCACTGCATGATAAATATCCTGTGGTCCAAGACCTTGGGGAGAAAAAGAAAGCCTTGAAGATGATTCTAACCTGTGCAGGAGTATTCTTAATTTGCTTTGCACCTTATCACTTCAGTTTTCCTTTAGATTTCCTGGTCAAGTCCAACAAAATTCAAAGCTGCCTAGCCAGAAGGGTGATTCTAATATTTCATTCTGCTGCCCTCTGTCTTGCTAGTCTGAATTCCTGTCTTGACCCAGTCATATACTACTTCACCACTAATGAGTTCAGAAGACGACTTTCAAGACAAGAGAGCATCCAACTCCATGGAAAATCCTTTGTGAATATATGAAGTGAATTAGCACCAGCAATTTTATCTGTGAACCTAAGACACGGAGAGTATTTGCTTGGGCTCATCATAAGCATTTAGTTTTGCTGCAATGGACACTGAGTCTTGGTACTTAGAGGCAATGTAGTTGTCTATTTATTATAGTAATCACAATTTATATTCAAATATAATATTTTTATTGTATTTTAAGTAGGATGAACAACATGTTATTCTGTGAAAACAAAGTGGTATAAACATGGAATCATTTTTATCTCTCATGTGTGATTATACAGTAAGGTTTGAAGACTTAAATAACTATTTCCTACATTTAAGTGTCATTATTAAACATCATCTGACACACCTATTCATAAAATGAATATTCAAACTCAAGCTTCTGATATGTTTAAAGAACAGGAAACAAATACACATACAATAATTTCTATGACTGTATAAGGTGCCATATTGAATCTACCAGGTCAGATACCTTGCCAAAATACATACGATGTGACCCAAATTGCCTCTATAGGGCCAGAACAGATCCTATAAGTGACAATCACAGTTCTGGTTCTCTTAAACTATTTCTAAAGAACACCTATGGAAATGTATTGACCTGCCTAGAAGAGAGAGTTTCCACCATGCTTCTAGACTAACATTGAATATCTCTGACAGTTTTCTGGTCCAGTTTTACCCCAGTCATACCATTGTGAGGCCTGCACAGCCTACCTCCCAGCAGCTGGGGAAGGAGATTCATCTTTTGGGAAAAAGTGCAGAAGACTAAGAGTAGTAATTAAATCTGAGGTTTTAAATATTATAGTACTTTGAAACATGTTTTAACAAAAATCTCTAACTTTAAAAAGTGATTTACTTAAAATCTGTGCACTATATAATAAAGACACATGCTACTACTCATCTGGAAGGAATGTGGGAATCAACCAAGGGCTCCATCATATTTTTATAAAAAGGAGTTGTTTTATGCACATAATTATGATACTAATATGATTGGAGGAGAAACTGGTAAAATCAAAATTATTTCTAATATCTGAGAGGAATGGAAGATTTTCTAATGTTTTCTCTGGACAAGTATTGATTTTGCATGTACTTTATTATTAAAATAATAACCTAGTAGAAAACACACTTTGTGCTGCTAAATAGTGTATTTATATTCTAATTATTCATTGCAAGGTACATATTTTGATGTGTTAAATGAGTTATGAATGAGTGTTAAGTTGTGTTTCAGAGACTGTAACTATCTCTGTCTGGTATGTTTTCTTTAAAGTGATTTATTTTTGAATATAATTTAGTGTTGTAATGGTATCAAAAGTAATAATTTTATGAGTACTTATAATGGAAGAGTCTTACCTATACTATATTTCATTACTACTTTTTATATTAGAATGGATTACACTTCTTAGGATCATTTTGGGATACCAGAGACTTCAATTTTTTTTAATTTAATTTATTGTCAAATTGGCTTACATACAATACCCGGTGCTCATCCCAACATATTAATTTCACTTTAAACATATTTATTTTTTTCTAAAAGGGAGGGAAAATCTTTCTAGAACATTACTACATTTCTTAGAGGAATGGTTGAAGGGGTTAGAGCCATTTATTAGGTGGTCCAGAAGCCGTTGCAGGTAATTTACATCATGCAAAGAGAGGACAAATGTCCTGTATTCTTATGCTGCTTAGCTAGGACCACCCAATAAATCTGATCAATTTACTCATACTGAGATGCTAGTGAATAATGTTGGCATAGTATGAACTTGCCCAGGGATATCTGAATCCAAGGTTTAGGGATAAACTTTAATTCAAAGTGTTAATCATTTATTTTTAATGGAAGGATGAAAGACACTGAAGAAAACTGGAGGGGAAGATATTTTTAAGAAAATGAATTTTACATCAGTGTCTTTCAAATTATACACAGTAAATGATCACCTACTTTGCTTACCATAATGGGGATGCTAAATTCTAAGAAATATATCCACAAGAATGGTTATCAGTTTCAGATCTCTGCTTATTTCCTTTTCCTTTGGAATTTATGCCTTCCAACTCAGTACCTGATTTCCAGGAGAAAAACATTGCTTTTATGAGTAGGAGAAATGGAATAGAATAGAGACCCCAGAATTGGACCCACAAATGTGTGGCCAACTAAACTTTGACAAAGCAGGAAAGAGTGTCCAATGGAAAAAAGTATAGTCTTTTTAACAAATGGTGCTGGGAGAACTGGACAGCAACATGCAGAAGAATAAAACTAGATCACTTGCTTACACTGTACAAAAAAAATAAACCCAAAATGGGTAAAGGACCTGAATGTGAGGAAACCATGAAAACCCTAGAGGAGAAAGCAGGAAAAAAACCTCTCTGACCTCAGTCACAGCAATTTCTTGCTTGACACATCTCCAAAGGCAAGGGAATTAAAAGCAAAGATGAACTATTGGGACCTCATGGAGATAAAAACTTCTGCACTACAAAGGAAACAATCAACAAAATTAAAAGGCAACCAACGGAATGGGAAAAGATGTTTGCAAATGACACATCAGACAAAGGGCTAGTATCCAAAATCTATAAAGAACTCACCAAACTCCACACCCCCAAAACAAATAATCCAATGAAGAAATGGGCAGAAGACATGAATAGACACTCCTCTAAAGAAGACATCCAAATGGCCAACAGGCACATGGAACGATGCTCAATGTCACTCATCATCAGGGAAATACAAGTCAAATACCACACTGAGATACCACCTCACCCTGGTCAGAGTGGCTAAAATGAACACATCAGGAGACTATAGATACTGGCGAGGATGTGGAGAAATGGGAACCCTCTTGCACTGTTGGTGGGAATGCAAACTGGTGCAGTCACTCTGGAAAACAGTGTGGCGGTTCCTCAAAAAATTAAAAATAGATCTGCCCTATGACCCAGCAGTAGCACTGCTAGGAATTTACCCAGGGGTTACAGGAGTGCTGATGCATAGGGGCACTTGTTCCCCCAATGTTTATAGCAGCACTTTCAACAATAGCTAAACTATGGAAAGAGCATAAATGTCCATCAACTGATGAATGGAAAGAGAAATTGTGGTTTCTATACACAATGGAATACTGCTTGACAATGAGAAAGAATGCAATCTGGCCATTTGCAGCAATGTGGATGGAACTGGAGGGTATTATGCTAAGTGAAATAATCCAGAGAAAGACAGATACCATATGTTTTCACTCAAATATGGATCTTGAGAAACTTAACAGAAGACCATGGGGGAGGGGAAGGGGAAAAAAGTTACAGAGAGGGAGGGAGGCAAACCATAAGAGACTCTTAAGGACTGAGAACAAACCCAGGGATTGATGGGTGGTGGGGGAAAGGGGAAAGTGGGTTATGGGCATGGGGGAAGGCACTTGTTGGGATGAACACTGGGTATTGTACGGAAACCAATTTGACAATAAATTCTGTTAAAAAAAAAAAAAAGGAGTAGGAAAGATGTGCTACTGCACCTGACATTCAAATGGCAGCTTCTTTGTGCTTTTTTTCTTTGAAGAATCCTCTTTTTGAATCTCCTATTTACTAATTTCTTGGTTCAATGAAATCTGGGTGCAAAAAGTAAGCACCCTCAACCTCAGTAATATACAATTCAAGATAAATAAGCTCACATTTCCCATATAAATGTTTTGAGTTCTGATTCCAAAATATACACAGAATTATTCCAAAAACAGATATTTGGAATATGGAGTGACTTCCGTACTATTATTGCTGTCATTATTTTTTTATTATATTCAAATGGTTTATGTGTTTTCATTATCAGTTAATTACTCAGCTAATTCTATTAACCTGTAATTCCATACAAAAAGAGCTCCTACCCTAGGAACAACAGATCAAGCTACCTTGATCTGAAAAAGTACATAAGTGGAACTTTGTGCAACTTCATTATTATATCATCTTTTTGTTTTTACTCTGAAGACAATGTGAAATTCTTGCACTTATAATTTATTTACATTTGTAAGTTATAAGTTGAATTTTAATAATAAAGATAGTCTCTGTAGTTACATAGAAATTTTATGCCTCCAGAGGTCAATGTATATTTAGTGACTTTTTCAGAAAATGTGAAACTTAAGGATATTTTTCTGTATTCTCATACACATAGATAAGTCCCATGAGACTTCACTCTTCCTTTCTCTCACTGGAGAGGTGCATTATATTCTCAGAAAGATGAGGAACTTCCCCCATCTTATTCTACCCCTATTTTCCACTTCTCCCATAGATTGATTCTTTATCCACACCTTATTGAGATTATTCCTATCCCTCACTTGTTGACCAAGTCTATTTGAATAACTTACCCTATATTTTCTAGAATGCAGTTTATGGGCATAAGGTGAGATGAGGTGACAGAGGAAGTGTTTTTTCCTTAAGTCTTACGTGTTGTTAAGATGACAGTCTGATTTTTTGTGGATTGGCAGGAGGAAAAAAACACCATATTCCACTGTCTTCGTTTACTTTTCCAAAAACAGATATAAAAACAAACAGTGATGACAGTATAGTTGCTGTTGGCCCTCGTCTCATCTTAGTTCTTTTTCTTCCTCTTTAGCAGCTCCCTTTTTATTTTACCTATATCCCTAGTGCTTTGGGGAGACCCAGGTATCTTCTGTAATAACCAAGTTGTTAAGAATTACATTTTGGCTGTTGATAAGAAATAATTTCCTAGGAAGTGTTAAAGGCTTTTCTAAGGAGAAATTTCTGATGTTTTGGTAGACATGAAGAAAATAATGGGATAAAAATATGAGATCTGGTCCATGTTTCCAATGTCCTAAAATCACATATACATCTTCTCTGTGCCTTCCTACAGCCAGGCCAGAAGTAACTTCACTGCCTTCACTGCCATATTTTAGGGGGAAGGAGTGAGAGATAAAACTCCCAAGTAAATGTGGTTCTTTTAACTTATTCCTCAGTTATAGAAGATGTGATCTATGTTTGGGGAACAAGGCAATGTATTGTAACTTTCTTGAACTTTATTGACTATTTTCTCAGCAGAACCATTTCGTGAACCTTAAACACTTATTTGGTTTTGCAAAGACCATATTTTTATTCTATTGTTTGTTGACTTTTATTTACCTAACTCTTTACTACACATCTGCTATGTCATCTATAGACATAGCTTTTATTTGATGGCTTACATTTGTCTTCTTGGATCTCTTCAAAGAATAATAGAACTCCCCTTGGCAGTGGGGGCTGTTATTAAGCCTCTCACCCTGACCCAATTGTCTTCTTTTTGCAAGAGCTTCATAAGCAGAGTCGAGAGACAGACAGGATTTTTGCTCTTCAAAGTTAGATTTTGGGCATAATGGAAAGACTTTTTTCAGCCCTTTCCAAGCAATATTGAATATTCACAACTATTCACTGACAAGTATCATTCATACTTTTTAAAATGCTAATCTAATAATAAGAAAAAATAAATTTTAAAAAAGCAGCTTGAAACACTAATGGTCCAAGTATTGGGCTCATTCAAGTATTTCATTGAAGGAACACATGAAAGAAGTAGCCTTATAACCTCCTCACCATGCTTGCATAAATTCAAATATGTAATACTAGGTTAAAAATGGTGTGAAATCACAGTGGTGTCTTATGTCACTAAGTTTAACCTTTTCACTTAGATGCATGTGTGTGTGTGTGTGTGTGTGTGTGCATGTGTGTGCGCATATGTCTGTTTAACTATGGAAAAGTTCAAGTATTTTCAAAAGAAGAGCAATTAGTATAATGATCCCCCATGTACCTGTTATTCAGTTTCTAACAACATCAACACATGGCCAATCTTCTTTTTCTCTGACTATACCTATTTTCCCTACCCCATATTACATTAAAGTACACTTCACACATTATGTAATTCCATCGTTAAATATTTTAATGTTACAGTACTATTTATTTTTTAAAGGATTTATTTATTTACTTTTGAGAGAGAGACAGTTTGAGTTGAGGATGGGCATAGAAAGAGGAGGAGAAAGAGAATCCCATGCAGCCTCCATACTATCAGTGTGGAGACTGATGTGGGGCTTGAACCCACAAACCATGAGATCATGACCTGAGCCAAAGTCAGCTGCTTAACCAACTAAGCCACCTAGGTGCCCCCAATAAGTTATAGTACTGAACTATTCAGTATATGATCAAAAAAGGTTAAATAATAAGACTGATTTAAGATGTTTTCAGTAATGACATCAAACACTAAATTCAAACAAATATAAGAATTTCCTTTTGATCAATATGAGCAGTTGCCAACTAAAATAAAAATGTTTATTAACCTGGTTCTCTTTTCCTTAGATGAGTCTTCTACTGCAGAAGTGTTATGGAGACTTTATCTTGCAATGGTATCCTTCTTATATGAAGGAGAAATAAAAGTTTCCCCAGACAAATGCTGAGGGAGATCACCACTACTAGAACTGCCTTGACAGAAATGTTAAAAGTTCTTCATGCTGTAATGAAGATGTTAATCAGTGACAGGAAAACATGTGAAAGTACATGAGACACTGGTAAAGGTGAAAAATAGTCAGACTTAGAAAACTGCAACTCTCTATTAGGATGAGGTGTTAACCCCTCAACTATAGTAATGAAGTTGAGGGGAAATAAAGTAATAAAAATACCTATAGCCACAATATATTTACAAATACATGGAATAAAAGAAGTAAATTATAAAATCAATAATATAATAAAACTGAGACTTTATAGCCATTCAAAGATAAGTTCATGTCAGCCTAAAGTGGGCTGTTTTATCTATTAAACATTTTAAATAATGTAAAAGTTAACCACAAAGTAGAAACCTAGAGTAGATCCACAAAGACAAAGAAAGGGGAAACAGAGGATATCACTATTGAACTTAAGGAAATTACAAAAATATGCAAAGACAATAGGAAAAAGAAACAATAAAAATACAAAACAATGAAAAATTAGTAAGATGGTATTAATAAGTCCTTATATATCAATAATTATTCTAAATATAAAGGGATTGAACTTACCAATAAAAAGGAACAAAATTGCTGGATAGAATTTTTAGAAATCCAAGTATATGCTGCCTAAAATAGGCCAATTTCAGATTTAAGAGCACATACAAACTCAAAGTGAATGTATGGAAATAGATATGCCATAAAAGTTTAAACCAAAGAAAGTAGGGGTAGCTATATCAGACAAAACAGACTTTAAGCCAAAAGCAGTAACAAAAAACAAAGAAGGTCATTATATAATAATAGAAAGATCAATGCATGAATAAGATACGGCCATTATATATATATATACCCAACATTGGAGTACCTAAAAATATTAAACAAATAATAACAGATCCAAAAGAAGAAATAGACAAAACAATAACAGTAGAGAACTTCAATACTTCGCTTTCAAAAATGGACAAAATAATACAGAGAGGAAATCAACAAGGAAATAATGGACTTGAATCATACATTGCATCAAATGGACCTAACAGACACGTATAGAACATTACACCTAAACAAAGCAGAATACACATTCTCAACGGCACACAGAACACTGTCAAGGATAGATCATATAATAAGTCTTAGCAAATATATAAAAGACTGAAATCATACCAACTATCTTTTTTGACCACAATGATTCAAAACTAGAAATCAACATGCGGAAAGCTGGAAAATCTACAAATATGTGAACACTAATCAGCACCCTCCTGAACAACCAGCAGATCAAAAAAGAAATCAAAATGGAAATCAAATATATTTAGAAACAAATGAAAAGAAAAACACAACTTACCAAAACCGATGGGATGGCATAAAAGTGGTTCCAAAAGGGAAGTTAATAGTGGTAAAATGTATATATTAGGAAATTAGAAAGATTAAAAATAAACAACCTGACTTTACATCTAGAGGAATTAGGAAAAAAAATCAAATTAAGCCCAAAGTTAAGGGAAAGAAAAAATAAAGATCAGAATGGAAGTAAATGAAATAGAGAGTAGAAAAAAAAAGATCAATTAAAATAAGAGCAATTTTTTTTTCAACTTTTATTTATTTTTGGGACAGAGAGAGACAGAGCATGAACGGGGGAGGGGCAGAGAGAGAGGGAGACACAGAATCGGAAACAGGCTCCAGGCTCTGAGCCATCAGCCCAGAGCCTGACGCGGGGCTCGAACCCACGGACCGCGAGATCGTGACCTGGCTGAAGTCGGACGCTTAACCGACTGCGCCACCCAGGCGCCCCAAGAACAATTTTTTAAAAGGATAAACAAAATTGAGAGAACTTTACAATGCTAAGAAAAAAGAAAGATGACTCAAATAAATAAAATTAGAGATGAGAGGAGTAATCATAAGTGACACTACAGAAATACATATTATAAGAGACTACTATGAATGACTATAGCTAACACATTAGATAACCTAGATGAAATGGATAATTTCCTAGAATCATTCAACCAGGAAAAAAAAATAGCAAGTATAAACAGACCAACAATGAGTAAGGAGTTGAATCAGTATTCTGTGCACTGTTAGGGGAATGGAAATTGGTGCAAACACTGTGGAAAATGGTACAGACATTCCTCAAAAAATTAAGAAGAGAAATACCAAATGACCCAGTAATTACACTACTGGCTATTTACGCAGTAAAGTTATGCAAAGATAACAAAAAGGCTAATTTGAACTTTAGTGTTTATGGCAATATTACTTACAATAAACAAAATCTGGGAGCAACCTAAGTGTCTACTAATAGCGGAATGGATGTTAGAAGGTGGAGTAGAGACAGTAAAATAACCTCTAGACTGAGAAGTCATTTTGAGACCAAAAGAAAACCCAAAAAGCAATCAAAACAAACAAATAAAAAAAACAAAAAAACAATGCAAGTCAGTCCATACTGTTTACAGAATTTTATTCAAGGTGACTTACTAAAGGGTAGATGGGGCAGACAGATGATCCAGCCACACTACACAGCTACTCTCTGCCAGAGTCTGGATCTTAATCCACAGCTTTCATAGGGCAAGGGGCATTGTGGTAAGGTCAAAGGGTAATCTAAAATAGCACCTTCTTTTTTAAAATGGGTTTTATTTTTTTAAGTTTATTTTTTTTGAGAGACTGAGACAATGCAAGTGGAGGAGAGGCAGAGAGAGAGAGAGAGAGAGTCCCATGAAGGCTCCACACTGCCAGTGCAGGGCCTGATGTGGGGCTTGAATCCACAAAGCTGTGAGATCATGACCTGAGCTGAAACCAAGAGTCAGATGCTTAACTGACTTAGCCACCCAGGCACCCATAAAGTGGTACCTTCTATGCACCAGTCATTTCTACTAGTTATCTAAAGTGATGCCTTCTGTGTGTCACTTTAGAGAATATCAGAACAAGCCTTCTCACATTGCATTCGGAATGTACATTAACCTCCAAAGGCCCTAAACACACAACCTTGAAGGAGGTCATTGCATGGGCATAAACAAAATGAAGGTCCAAAGATGATGGAGTCAGTGTTTTCAGCAATCTTGAAAAAGATATATACACACATACACACAGATGTGGGATAGATAGATGATAGATAGATAGATAGATAGATAGATGATAGATATGTAGATAAAGAATCGAACATTACTCAGACATAAAATAATGAGATATTGCCTTTTGTGACAACATGGATTAACCCAGAGAATATTATGCTGAGAAAAATAATTCAAAGAAAGAAAAATATGATATGATTTCACTTATATGTGGAATATTAAAACAAATCAAATGAACAAACAAAAACATCAAAACAGAAACAGACCCATAAGTACAAAAAACAAACTGGTGGTTGCCAGAAGGGAGGGAGGTGGAGGATGGGTGAAATAGGTAAAGGGGATTAAGAGGTACAAACTTCCAATTATAAAATAAATAAGTCATGGGTATGAGAAGGATAGCATAGGGAGTATAACCAGTAATATTGTAATAACATTATATGGTGGCAGATAGTAACAACATTTAATCATGGTGAAATTGTGTAATTTATAGAATTGTCATATCACTCTATTATACACATAAAACTAATTGAATGTCAACCATACTTCAATAATAATAATTAATAATAATAATAATAATAAAATCCCAAACATAGACAGCCCCGGGACAAGATGGCTTACAGATGAATTTTACCAATCACTTAGGGAAGAATTAATACTAATCCTTCTGAAACTCTCCCAAAAATTTAAGAGGAGGAGAAAAATTTAAGAGCAGGATGCCAAACTCATTCTATAGAGGCAGAATTACCCTGATATGGAAGCCAGATGAAGACACTACAAGAAAAAAAAATCTACAGACCAATATCCATGATAAACTAAGTTGCAAAAATACTGAAAATAATATTAACAAACTCAATTTAAGAACTAATAAAAAGGATTATACACCATGACTATGTGAAATTTACCCCAGGGAAGGATGTTTTAAAATACTCAAATATGAAATATGAGTCCAAGTGGGGCCAGTGAGCTGAGTGGTTTTGCGGTCACTTCTCAGAGAACAGTGCTACTTACAGCATAACTGACCAACTAACTGAACATCAGATTTCAGAATTCAAAGAAGCTGTTTCACTATTTGACAAGGATGGTGATGGAACTATAACAACAAAAAGAATTGGGAACTCTAATGAGGTCTCTTGGGCAGAATCCCACAGAAACAGAGTTACAGGACATGACTAATGAAGTAGATGCTAATGGTAATGGCACAATTAACTTCCCAGAACTTCTCATAATGATGGCAATAAAAATCATAGACACAGACAATGAAAAAGAAATTAGAGAAGCATACCACGTGTTTGATAAGGATGGCAAAGGCTATATTAGTGTAGCAGAGCTTAGCCATGTGATGATAAACCTGGGAGAGAAGTTAACACATGATGAGGTTGATGAATTCTCAGGGAAGCAGATATTGATGGAGCTGGTCGGGTAAACTATGAAGAGTTTGTACAAATGATGACATCAAAGTGAAGACATTGTACAGAATGTGTTAAATTTCTTGTACAAAATTGTTTATGCGCCTTTTCTTTTTAACTTATCTGTAAAAGGTTTCCCCCTGATGTAAAAAAATATATATATGCACGTACAGGAGCGCCTGGTGGCTCAGTTGGTTAAGCATAAGACTCTTGATATTGGCTCAGGTCATGATATTAAGGTCATGAGATCGAGCCCCATGTGGAGTCCAGTGTTGGGCTCCATGCTGTGCATGGAGCCTGCTTGGGATTCTCTCTTTTCTCTTCTCTCTGTCCCTCCACCACTCACACACTCTCTCTCAAAATAAATATACAAACATTTAAAAAGATGCCTGTATAGTAATTAGGATTCCATTCCTCCATTTTTTTTCTTTTCTCAGCTTTCTGTCATTGTCCTGAAACCTTATTTTAGAAAATTGATCAAGTAACATGTTACATGTGGCTTACTCTGGATATATCTAAGCTCTTCTGCACATCTAAACAGATGTAATTGGTCAAATGAGGGAACATCTGTGTTTTGCCTTTTTAAAAAGATAGTTTTCTTTAGGAACTGTCAGCATGTTGTTGAAATGTGGAGATGTAACTCTGTGGACTATGGACTCTGTGTGGACAATATTTACTTAAAAGCTACACTATCGCAAAACAGGTGTATTATCCAGGTGCTTGTACACTATTTTTTGGTACTGATGGTCCTGCACCTGAAACATTTTTTTATTACTACTTAATTAAAAAAAAAAGTTTATTTATTTATTTTGAGAGAGAGAGAGAGCAGGGGAGATGCAGACAGAAAGAGAATGGCAAGCAAGCTCTACTCTGTAAGTGCAGAGCCTGATATGGGGTTTGATCCCATGAACCATAAGATTATGACCTGAGCCAAAATCAAGAGTTGATGCTTAACCAACCGAGCCACTCAGGCACCCCTATTACTCGCTTTTTAAACTTTGCTTAGCCACTTAAAGAAAATCTGCTTATGGCATGATTTGCCACAAATCCATTCCAAGTTTTGTATTTGTTTTCCAATAAAAAATAGTTTACCCCAAAAAATAAAATACTCAAATAAATAAATGTGATACACTTCATAGGATGAAAGATAAAATTTGTACAATCATCTCAAAAAATGCAGAAAAAGCATTTGACAAAATACATTTCTAATGGTAAAATCTGTCAATAGATAGGTAGAGAAAGAACATACCTCAGTATAATAAAGGCCATACATGACAAACCCATAGCTAACATTCTATTAATGGAAAATACTAATCTTTTCTTTGAGGATTAAGAACATGACAAAGGTGCCTACTCCATTCTTACTCAACATAGTATTGGAAGTACTAACTAGAGCAATCAGCAAGGCAAAGAAATAAAAGGCATTCATATCTGAAATGAAGAAGTACAATTATCACTATTTGTTGATGATACGATCTTATGTAATAATAATCCCATATACCAAACTAAAAAACTATTGGATTTAAATAATGGATTCCATAAAGTTGTAGGATATAAAATCAATACACAGAAATCAGGTGTTTTTCTATATACTAATAATGAGGCATCTGAAAAAAGAAATAAAGAAAATATCCCATTCACAATAGTATCAAAAACAATAAAATACCTAGGAATAAATTTATCCAAAGAAGTAATGGATTTGTTATAATAAAAAGAATAAGACTTCACTGAAAGAAATCTAAGACACAAATGGAAGGACATCCTGTTTTCATGGATTGGAAGACTTAATATTGTCAAAATGTTCATACTACCCAAAGCCACCTGTAGATTGAATGCAATCCCTATCAAAATACCAATAACATTTTTCGTGGAACTAGAAAAAGCAATCCTAAAATGTGTATGGAATCATAAAAGATCTTGAATAGATAAAGCAATCATGAGAAAGAATGAAAAAAACTGGAGGCATCACATTTCCTGATTTCAAACTATATTTAAAAACTATAAGAATTATAATCATGCAGTACTGCAAATAATAATAATTAATAATAATAATAATAATAATAATAATAATAAATAGGCACATAGACCAATGGAACAGAAGAGCCCAGAATTAAACCTCTGCATATACGGTCAAATAATATTTGATTAGGGGGTCAGGAACCTCCAGTAGGGAAAGGATAGTCTTCCAAAAATGGTATTGGAAAAACTGTATAACCTGCAGAAAAATGAAGTTGGTCACATATCTCATACCATTCACAAAAATTAATTCTAAAAGGATCAAAGTCTACACATAAAGGCCTTAAGCTATAAAACTCCTGAAAGAAAGCATAGTGAAAAATACTCCTTGACATTGGTCTTAACAGTGCCTTTTTTGGATATGACACCAAAAGCACAAACAAAAAAAGAAAATATCAACAAGTGGGACTAAATTAAACACAAAACTCCTGCAAAGCAAAAGAAAAAATAAACAAAATAAAAAGACTACCTATAGAATAGGTCAAACTTTTGTCAAACCATGTCATATATCAGATAATGGGCTAATATTCAAAGTCAAACCATAAAAGACTCTTAAAAACTGAGAACAATATGAGGGTTGATGGGGGGTGGGAGGGAGGAGAGGGTGGGTGATGGGTATTGAGGAGGCCACCTGTTGGGATGAGCACTGGGTGTTGTACGGAAACTAATTTGACAATAAATTTCATATTAAAAATTAAAAAAAATACAACTGAACAACAACAACAATAACAAAACCAAACTGATTTTTAAAACTGGGCAGAGGACCCAAATAGACGTTTTTCAAAGGAAGATATCCAAATTTCTAACAGGTACATGAAAAGGTGCTCAACACTGCTAACCATCAAGGAAATGCAAATTATAAATAGGATGAGATATCACCTCACACCTGTAAATGGAAATCATCAAGAAGACAAGAAATGAAAACAATGTTGGCGAGGAAGTAATGAAAAAGGAACATTTGTGCACTGGTTGTAAACTGGTTCAGCCACTGTGGAGAACAGTATGGAGCTTCATCAAAAAAATTAAATACAAAACTATCATATGATATTGTAATTCCACTACTGAATTTATACCCAAAGAAAATGAAAAGAGGTTATTGAGGAGTTATATGCACTCCCATGTTTATTGCACCAATAGCTGAGATATGGAAACAACATGTGTCTATCAATTGTTGAACATACAAAGAAGAGGCAGTATATATATCCAATGTAATACTATTCAGCCATGAAGAAATGGAAATTCTGCCATTTGCAACAAGTATGGACCTTGAGAACATGATAATAAGTGACATAAGTCAGGCAGAGAAATACAAACACTGTATTGTGTCTTTTATACATAGATTAAAAAAACCTGAAATCACAAAGTCAAAGAGTAAAATGGTGGAACCAGAGACCGGTGGTTGGGGGAATGGAAGAGATGATGTTTAAGGGTATGTACTTGCACCTAGTTGATAAATTAGTCCTGGAGACCTAATACACAGTATAGGGCTTGTAGACAACAAAAAATGTACTTACAAACATTAAACTTGCTAAGAGACCAAATCTTAATTGCTCTTAACCACAAGAGGAAATGATAATTGTGTGATGCAATAAAAGTATTACCTAATGCTATAATGGTGATTATATTGCAATATAAAAGTATCGAATCAGGGTGCCTGGGTGGCTCAGTCGGTTAAGGGTCCAACTTGAGCTCAGGCCATGCTCTAGTGGTTCGTGTGTTCAAGCTCTGTGTCAGAATCTCTTCTGTCAGCACAGAGCCTAGTTCAGATCCTCTATCCCTCCCTCTCTCTGACCCTCTCATGCTCTGTCTCTCAAGTATAAAAAAAAATAAACATGTAAAAAAAAAAACCAAATCATGTTGTACACCTTAAACTTACATAATGTTGTATGTCAAATAAATCTCAATTATCTATATACTGATAAATAAATAAAAAATGGATAAATAAAAAATGAAGGTAAATAAGTTGAACTCATACAGCATTCAACTATTCTATATCAACTTACAACTTTGCGTTCTATAAAGAGGTAGAGGAAGAAAGGCATGTTTGGGAAACTAGAGGAGAAGGATCATTACAACAACCAGAGAAGCTTAAGTATTTAGAAAGGCATTTCTTCTTTTTTGTTAAGTTTATTTATTTATTTGTTGAGAGTGAAGAGAGAGAGAGAGGGAGAGAGAGAGAGAAAGAATGCATGAGTAGGGGAGGGGCAGAGAAAGAGAGGCAGAGAAAGACTCCCAAGTAGCCTCCGCATTGTCAGCACAGAGCGACGCGGGATGGATCTCACCAACCGTGAGATCATGATCTGAGCCAAAATCAAGAGTGGGACGCTTAACTGACTGAACAACCCAGGCTTCCCCTAGAAAAGGCATTTCTAATAATATAATATGCTTAATATAAATCACTTTCAAAACTCTTTTGTTTTGTCTCTGGCTATGAAAATGAAACAAAGCAATAGACTTATTTAAGGTGACCTATAATGTGATGTATCTTCAACTTTAGCTAGAATAGGAAAGTTGTGGAAATTTTCTTGTCTTAAAACTCATGGTAATTAAATAGTTAAACACCGACTGATTACTATGAAGCATGCTTTGTGTTAGGCACTGGGGATATGAAGAAAATAATGACAGAGTTAGCTTAATGATGTTGTCTCTACCTCTTGACTTCCCACTTACTCCTCAGTCCATCTTAATCTGGTTTCTTCTGTCATTATTTTATTATCCATCCATCTGTGAACAAATATTTTT
This sequence comes from Acinonyx jubatus, assembly GCF_027475565.1. Classification (NCBI taxonomy): domain Eukaryota; kingdom Metazoa; phylum Chordata; class Mammalia; order Carnivora; family Felidae; genus Acinonyx; species Acinonyx jubatus. The sequence goes on from NC_069389.1 coordinate 62,710,869, forward strand.
TGAGTACCTAACTGCCATGTAGTAGCTGGGTCCTGGATTTTTATAATAAAAAAACGTATGGTTGAAATTAACTGTTTACAGATACAATTATATGTTCAGTTTTAGAGATAAAATACATTTTGTTCTAAAATCACCATTGCTTATATTTATGGTCATAATATTTAATATATTTTTAAACTTTAGGTATCATTAAACAAGGACATGAGACTGCTTTGTCTTTTTATTAAAGAGAAGCATGGGTTTAAATAAGGTTAGGAAAGATGTCATTTAAGTAGTTTATTGAGGGATAACCTCCTTCTATATATCTTCTAGGATCATGTCTAGTAAAAATGGAGATTTGACTTAGTTATCTAAATTGCTGTAGTAAGAAACAGGCTTATCTGGACAAGTAAGGACAAGGTCTTTTTTTTTTAAACAGCTCCTTCCTTCACAACAAAGATTACCAAAATTTAGAAAAGCCTTTAAACCATCATCTACACTGGAATTACCTTTGATAAAATACTTTTGCCCTGTGCAGATAAATTAATCTTTCTGAACTTCTATTATAACAACCAACAGCTTTACTATTTATCCTTATAAAACAGCTTACTATTTCTCCAGCTGTCTATCTTTAGGGCCTCAGTGTCTTCTTGTGTAAACTCAAGTTATTCAGCTATAATTTGTAAGAATTATAGTCTATAATATAGTCTAAATTATTCGACTATAATTTGTAATAATTATATAATTAACATTTTACGGTTTGATGAAATTATTTGTATCACCAGTATAATCAGAAATTTCCACTAAAGGTCTTCTCTATCCCATGATATATGAGGGTAAAGATATCCCTCTCTTCTAAGTCCTCCCTGGTGAAGGAAACCACAAAGTTGTTCTAGATTGTAAAACATTGCAAAATTAGGCAGTGTGAAGCTTACAAGACATGCATTTCAGAATTTAGTGTTCTATGTCATAATTAGTGCCTTATACTGCAAAAAGTAACCACCTCTGAACAGTTTATGGAGAAGAAATGCAAAGTGCTGCATGGTTTACCTCTGACTTACTTCTTAATTAAGGGTCCCCAAATCCCTATAATACATTCAAGTAAACTTAAATAGCTTATCACAAGAGTTATCACAATGGATGTGGATTTCACAGTCCAGAAAATAATTCTATAGAAAAAAATAGGAGGGACTGGCAGAGATTGTATTTTGCCAAATATATTAAAGAAAATCACCAATTATATCTACTATTACCATTAATATATTTTTAAAGGACATTTTAATCTACCACCCTTATTTAAAGAAAGAACCCAAGCTTGGAATAAAAACATGTTTAACTGGAATGCATTTAGCCTTGTGAAAATGTATTATTTATATTTTTCCCATGTCTGTGAAAATGGTATTATTAATTGGTATTTGAGAACCACCATTGGTATTTGAGTTGCATAAGTTTAAATGAAGTGATTTCATTTTCAGGCTTCAAGTAAAGTAGTGATGGGACTTACGGCTTACTATTAGCTCTTGCAAATCATATGTGCCCAAGAGCCTAGGCTCAGTGCTCAGAAGAAATTTCCTAAGCACAAGTTAAATATAACACACACAAATTAAGCAAAAATTAAAATAACATTGAAAAGACAAAAGGCCATGCCCTTTTTTATCTCTGGTTACAGTATTTCTTTTAAAATCCAGTTAATCTGATATAAGTATGGCTACTCTGGCTTTCGTTGGATGTCCATTAGCATGATAGATGGATCTCCATCCTCTCACTTTCACACTGAAGTTGACTTTAGGTCTTAAAAGAGTCTCTTATAGGCAGTATATAGATGGAACTTGTTTTGTTTTGTTTTTTTTAATCCATTATGATACTCTATGTCTTTTGATTGGAGAATTTAGTCGTTACATTCAGAGTGATTATTGAAAGATATGAATTTAGTGTCAATGTGTTGCCTGTAGAGTTGGTGTTTCTAGTGATGTTCTCTGGTCCTTTCTAGTCTTTGTTGCTACACATTCAAAGCAATCCCTATCAAAATAACACCAGCATTCTTCACAGAAACAGAACAAACAATACTAAAATTTGTATGGAACCAGAAAATACCTTGAATAGCTAAAATAATGTTGAAAAAGAAAACCAAAGCTGGAAACATCACAATTGTGGACTTCAAGCTGTATTACAAAGCTGTAATCATCAAGACTGTATGGTATTGGCACAAAAAATAGACACATAGATCAATGGAACAGAACACAAAACCCATAAATGGACTCACAAATGTGTGGCCCACTAATCATTGACAAAATAGGAAAGAATATACAATGGAAAAAAGGCAGCCTCTTCAGCAAATGGTGTTGGGAAAAGTAAACAGCAACATGCAGAAGAATGAAACTGGAGAACTTTCTTACACCATACAGAAAAATAGTAAATTCAAAATGGATGAAACACCTAAATGCAAGAAAGGAAACCATCAAAATCCTAGAGGAGAAACAGGCAGCAATGTCTTTGACCTCAGCAGCAGCAGCTACCTACTAGACTTATCTCTGGAAGCAAGGAAAACAAAAGCAAAAATGAACTACTGAGGCCTCATCAATATTAAAAAAAAAAAAACCTTATATACAGCAAAGGAAACAGTCAACAAAACTAAAATGCAACTGAGTGGAAGAAGATATTTTCAAATGACATATAAGATAAAGGGTTGGGATCCAAACTCAACACCCCTCCCCCGCAAAAAAAAAATTATCCAGTGAATAAATGAACAGACACTTTTCCAAAGAACATATCCAGGTGGCTAACAGACACATGAAAAGATGGTCAACATCACTCACCATCAAGGAAATAGATATCAAAACCACAATGAGATAACACCTCATACTTGTCAGAATGGCTAAAATTAACAACTCAGGAAACAACAGAAGTTGGTGATGATGCAGAGAAAAGGGAGCACTTCTCCACTACTGATAGGAATGAAAACTGGTGCATCCACTCTGAAAACAGTGTGGAGTTTCCTCAAAAAACTAAAAATAGAGCTACCCTATGACCTAGAAATTGCACCACCAAGTATTTATCCAAAAGATACAAAAATGCTGAATCAAAGGGGCCCATGCATCTCCCATATTTATAGCAGTGTTATCAATAATAGCCAGTTTATGGAAAGAGCCCAAATGTTCAACTAATGAATGAATACAGAAGATGTGGTATATATATATATATATATATATATATATGCATACATATATATATATATATATACACAAAATGGAATATATATATATACATATATATATACACAAAATGGAATATATATATATACATATATATAAAGGAATATATATATATAAAGGAATATATATATATAAAGGAATATATATATATATATATATATATATATATATATATATAATGGAATGTACTGAGTTTTCAAAAAGAATGAAATCCTGCCATTTGCAACAATGTGGATGGAACTAGAGTGTATTATTCTAACCAAAATAAGTCAATCAGAGAAAGACAAATATCATATGACTTCACACATATGTGGAATTTAAGATACAAAACAGATGAAAATAAGGGAAGGGAAGCAAAAAAATATATAAAAACATGGAGGTGGGCAAAACATAAGACATTCTTAAATATAGAGAATGAACTGAGTGTTGCTGGAGGCGAAGTGGGTGGGGAATGGGCTAAATGGGTGATGGGCATTAAAGAGGCCTAAGCACTGAGTGTTATATATGTAAGTGATGAATCACTAAATTCTACTCCTGAAACCAATACTACACTATAGGTTAACTAACTGGAGTCTAAATAATAAATAAAAACCCGTTTGTTGAATTAAAATATAAATACCAACAAATACACATTAAAAATAAAGAAAAGACAAAACACCAGTGACTTTGGAATAAAGCTGAGTAGGTTTGAATCTTATCATTGACATTTATTAGCACTGTCTTAATAGCCTTCATTCACCAAATGAAAATAGTAACAACTCTTTAGGTTAAGGTAAAATCACTGCCTCTATTCACAAATGTATAGAAGTATTGAGTTTAATTCTTTCCCCTTCATATTACACTTCTGGGTGCATTCTGCATCACTTCTTTCCACAATTCTCAAATTCAAACTCAAACAAGCCCTTCACCCTTCCCTTTACAGTGCTTCACTTTCTCTTAGGGCCATTGTGCAGTAGACGAGGCAATTTCTGTAAGATGCCTGACACGGAAATGTATGTTTCTTTCCAGTTGAGAAATAGAAAAAGTAAATAATAAATAAAAGCAACTTGTTCAATCCTTTTACCAATTAAAAATCTTTTCTTTCTTTCTGTTTTTTCAAAAGTTTGTTTATTTTTAGAGAGAAAAATCTGGGGAGAGACAGAGAGACAGGGAGAAACAAAATCCCAAGCAGGTTCTGCACTGATAGAGTAGAGCCTGACACAGGGCTCAAACTCGCTAACTGGAGACCATGCCTCGAGCTTAAATCAAGTCGGATGCCCAACCAACTGAGCCACACAGGTGCCCCCTTTCTTTCTTTTTCCTTCCTTCCTTCCTTCCTTCCTTCCTTCCTTCCTTCCTCCCTCTTTCTTTCTTTCTTTCTTTCTTTCTTTCTTTCTTTCTTTCTTTCTTTCTCTTTCTTTCTCTTTCTTTCCTTATCCTTCCTTCCTTCCTCCCTTCTTTCATTCCCTACTATCTTTTTCTTCCTTTCTGTCTCTTGCCCCCACACACCCCAATCCAGACAGTGATCTGAGAAAGAACTATTTTCAGTTAGATGACTTCATCTAAATAAGATCAGAAAGGCTCTGTCATATAGACAGAATCATTTAAGACCTGTCAAAACTGCAGGAGAAGTCAACATGGCAGAAAAGCAGGGGGACCTGAAGTTCCCTCCTCCCTCAAACACAGCAGTGTTGAGGACAGAAGACTTGGAATTACAGAAATTTGGGCTACAAAATGATGGAAACATCTCCAAGAGCCCACAGGGACAACATGGCAGGCCATAGTTGCATGATTATGAACTAGGAGAGATAAAATCAGAGACAAAGGAATGGAGAGGAGGGATCCCATTCTATGGAGAGACAAAAGGAAGAGAAAGAGAGTCTGTGGAAGTGTAATACTGTATTTGGATAAGAGAAAAACCTTGGAACAGGGAACCAAAAAACAGAAAGAACCAATCTCTAATGGTGGGGCTTTCTCTGGCCTGTTCATGTGTCTGGCGGGGAGGGGAGCCAGCCCCAGGCTCAGTAGCTAGCTTCCAGGTGCAGTCAGAGAGAGCATTCCCCTCCCTTTAGTGCCGTAGGAAGAAGGAAAGTAGCCACTCCAACTACAAAAGACCCTGCAGGCCCCCACCACCCAGAGGCCCTTTGTGACAGTACCCCAGAGTAAAAGCATCCTGGAACTGGGGCACATGGAGTAGGATCCTTTAAGACATCGGGGTTTGAATCCCAGCCAAGTGCCAGGGAGGTGCGGGAAATGGTGAAGCAGGACATAGTGGCCTGCTCACTCCGCACTGTGAGGACCCAGGGGCCCTTAGTCTGTGGGGTGGAGTTGCGCTTCCCCAGAACCAGGGCACATGGAGCAGAATCCTTTAAGACACTGGGGTTTTAACCCCATCCAAGCAGCTGGGAGGCATGGGAGACTGTGGAGTGGAGTAGAACTGGCCATCTCGCACATAGTGGCATTATGAGGACAGACTGAACAGAGTGGTTTGGGACACCCGGTCTGGGGAAGAGAGACTGGAGCATTGCCATTTTTCTCTCCATCACCAACAAGGTGGGGTTTCAGGGAATGGAGAATGGGCACACAGTGGAGGCAAGCCCAGCTACACAAAACCACACCCCTCCATGTCTGGTAACTGAATATCTAACACAGCAAGATTGACACTGATGGAACCAGAAAGGCCCTCCTCAAGAGGAGTGCAGTCACCAGTTTCAAGGCACTGTCAGATGTCAGTCCAGTGGTTTTGCATTCTCTGATTTGATTCTTGGTCAGTTGTTATTTTATGTATGTAGATGCATACATATATATTTGTATATATATAAAAAGTATGTGTATATTTTCTTCCTTTTCTTCCTCTTTTTTCTTCCCTTCTCTAGTCTGGTTATTCTGGTTTTTGGTTTGTTTAAACAGAAATTAATAATCTATTATTTTTACACCTCTTCTGCATCTCCTTCTTTATTTTCCTCTCTCTCTCTCTCTCTCTCTCTCTCTCGATTAATCCGTGTAGTTTCTCTGATTCTCTGGCATGTCAAATTTTATTCTTTTCCTTTTCCCCACCTCTGATATTCCTTTCTTTGTATGGGATAAGTCTTCTTCCACCACCACCCCCCTTTTTCCCCTAAATTTCTTTCCAGACATACTTGAATGAACATATTAAGGCACACCTGATGGAAGGTCCAAACCACTAATACAAGTAGAGAGATAAAGCAACCAGAGTCTCAACAACAGAAATCATGAAACACAATCCAAAAACACCTCCTGAAGGGCCAGGCCCTGGACAGCACAGGACCTGTGCTTTTAACATAGTAGTGCTCAAATGTTCAATACTCATAGCAAGCTATTAAAACACATAAGGAACAGAAAACTAGCCAATATGATGAAACAGAAGAATTCTCCTCGAAAGAAATTCTGGGAAGAAATGAAAGCTAAAGAATTGCTCAAAACAGATATAAACTATATATCTGAGCAAGAATTTTAAATAATAGCCATAAGATTAATAGCTGACTTGAAAAAAGCATAGAAGACAGCAGAGAATCTATTGCTGCAGAGATCAAGGAACTAATAGACAAGATGAATTAAGAAGTGCTATAAATGAGGTGAAAAATAAACTAGATGTGGTGACAGCAAGGATGGAGGAGGCAGAGGGGAGATTCAGTGAAATACAGGAAAAATTATGGAAAATGATGAAACCGAGAAAAAGATGAGGAACTACTAGACCACGAGGGGAGAATTAGACAACTAAGTGATTCAGTGAAATGTAATAATATCCGTACCATAGGAGTTTCATAAGAAGAAGAGACAGAAAGGAGCAGAAGGTTTACTTGAACAAATTAAAGCTGAGAACTTCCCTAATATGGGGAAAGAAACAGACATCCAAATCCAGGAGGCACAGAGAACTGCCTTCAGATTTAACAAGAATAGGTCTTCTCCACAGCATATCATAGTCAAACTGGCAAAATACAAAGATAAAAAGAGAATTCTGAAAGCAGCTAAGGACAAATGGGCCTTAACTTACAAGGGTAGACACATAAGGGTAGTAGCAGACCTAGGTACTGAAACATGGTAGTCCAGAAGGTAGTGCCAGGAAATATTCAACATGCTGAATAGGAAAAATATGCAGACAAGAATCCTTTACCCAGCAAGTTTGTCATTCAGAATAGAAGGAAAGATAAAGGCTCTCTCAAACAAAAAATTAAGAAGCACATGACCACTAAACCAGCCCTGCAAGAGACCCTAAGGTGACTCTGTGAGGGGAACGTTGCAAAGACTACAAAGTACCAGAGACATCACCATAAGAATAAAACCTGCAGATAATACAATGACACTAAATCCATGTCTTTCAATAATAATTCTGAATGTGAATGGATGAAATGCTCCAATCAAAAGACATAGGGTATCAGAATGTATAAAAAAACAAGACAAAACAAAACAAAACAAGATGTGTCTATATGCTGTCTACAGGAAACCCATTTTAGACCTGAGGAAACCTTCAGATTGAAAGTTAAGGGATGGAAAAACATTTATTATGCTACTGGAAGTCAAAAGAAAGCTGGAGTAGCTATGCTTATATCAGACAAACTAGATTTTAAACTAAAGGCTGTAACAAGAGGTGAAGAAGGGCATTATATCATAATTACAGGGTCTATCCATCAAGAAGAGCTAACAATTGTAAATGTTTATGCTCTAAACTTGAAAGCACCCAAATATATAAATCAAATAATCCCAAACATAAGCAATCTTATTGATAGGAATACTGTTACTGCAGGGGACTTTAATACTCCACTGACAACAATGGATAGATCATCTAGGCAAAATATCAAGAAACAATGACCTTGAATGATACACTGGGCCAGATGAACTTGACAGATATATTCAGAACTTTTAATCCGAAAGTATCAGAATACAAATTCTTTTAGAGTACACATGAAATATTCTCCAAGATAAATCACATACTGCGTTACGAAATAGCTGTCAATAAATATAAAAGAATTAAGATCATACTATGCATATTTTCTGATCACAACGTTATGAAACTTGAAATCAACCACAAGAAAATATTTGGAATGCCTCCAAATGCATCGAGGTTAAAACATCCTACTAAAGAATAAATTGTTCAACCAGGCAATTAAAGAAGAACTTTTTAAAAATATACAAAAGTGAATGTAAATGAAAACACCACAGTCCAAACCATTTTGGATGCAGCAAAGGCAGTCCTGAGAGGAAAATACATTGAAATCCAGGCCTATCTCAAGAAACAAAAAAAATCCCAAATACAAAATCTAACAGCACACTTAAAGAAACTAGAAGCAGACAGAAAGAAACCACAAAGCCAGCAGAAGAAGAGAAATACTAAAGATTAGGGCAGAAATAAAAAAAATAGAATCCAAAATTCAATCAATCAATCAAACAAACAAAAAAAAGTAGAACAGATCAATTAAACTAACAGCTGTTGTTTTGAAAATATAAACAAAATTCATACCCCCTAGCCAGAATTCTAGAAAAGAGACGACCCAAATGAATAAAATCACAAATGAAAAAGGACATATCACAACCAACACCACAGAAATAAAAACAATTATTAGAGAATACTATGAAAAACTATATGCCAAGAAACTGGACAACCTGGAGGAAAAGGAATAATTCCTAGACACCCACACACTACCAAAACTCAAACAGGAAGAAATAAAAAAAATGAAAGGACACATAACCAGTGAAGAAATTGAATCAGTAATCAAAAATCTCCCCACTAATAAAAGTCCTGGGCCAGATGGCTTCCTAGGGGAATTCTCCCAGATGTTGAAAGCAGAGTTAATACTTATCCTTCTCAAGCTGTTCCAAAAAATAGAAATGGAAGTAAAGCTCCCAGACTCATTCTATGAATCCAGCATTACCTTTATTCCTAAACCTGACAGAGACTCCACTAAAAAGGAGAATTATAGGCCACTATCCCTGATGAACATGGATGCAAAGATTCTCAACATGGTACTAGCAAATTGAATTCAACTTTATATCAAAAGAATTGTTCACCACGATCAAGTGGGAATCATTTCTGTGCTGCAGGGTTGGTTCAATATTCACAAATCAATTAATGTGATATATCACATTAATAGAAGAAAGGAAAACAACCATATGGTCCTGTCAATATGTACAAAAAAAGTATTTTATTTGACAAAATATAGCATCTTTTCTTAATAAAAACCCTCAAGTAAGTTGGGATAGGAGGAACATACCTCAACATCATAAGAGCCATATATGAATAGCCCACAGCTAATACTATCTCCAATGACGAAAATCTGAGAGCTTTCCCCCTGAGATCAGGAACATGGCAGGGATGTCCATTCTTACCACTGTTGTTTAACATAGTGTTGGAAGTCCTAGCCTGAGTAATAAGACAACCAAATTAAATAAAAGGCATCCAAATTGACAAAGAATAAGTGAAACTTTCACTTTTCACAGACGACATGATACTCTACATGGAAAACCTGAAAGTCCCCACCAAAAAGCTGCTAGAACTGATACATGAATTCAGCAATGCTTCAGGATACAAAATCAATGTACAAAAATCAGTTGCATTTCTATACACCAATAATGAAGCAACAGAAAGAGATATCAGGAAATTGATCCCATTTGCAATTGCACCAAGAACCATAAAATACCTAGGAATAAACCTAACCAAATATTTGAAAGATCTGTGTGCTGAGAACTATAGAAAACTTGTGAAGGAAATTGAAGAAGACACAAAAAAAGGGAAAAACATTCCATGCTCATGTTTTGGAAGAATAAATATTGTTAAAATGTCAATATTACCCAAATAATCTACTCATTCAATGCGATTCCACTCAAAATTGCATCAGCATTCTTCTCAAAGCTAGAACAAACAAGCCTAAAATGTGTATGGAACCAAAAAAGACCCCAAATAGCCAATGTTATGTTGAAAAAGAAAACCAAAGCAGGAGGCATCACAATCCCGAATGTTAGCCTCTACTACAAAGCTGTAATCATCAAGACAGTATGGTACTGGTACAAGATCAGACACATAGACAAATGGAATAGAATAGAGAACCCAGAATTGGACCCACAAATGTATGGCTAACTACTCTTTGACAACACAGGAATGAGTATTCAACGGAAAAGAAAGAGAGTCTCTTTAGCAAATGGTTTTGGAAGAACTGGACAGCAGCATGTAGAAGAATTAAACTTGAAGACTTTCTTACACCATACACAAAAATAAACTCAAAAATGATGAAAGACCTAACTGTGAAAAATGAAACCATCAAAATCCTACAGGAGAAAACAGGCAGAAACCTCTTTGACACTGGTCGCAGCAACTTCTTACTTGACAGGTCTCAGAAGGCAAGGGAAATAAAAGCAAAAATGAACTATTGGGACCTCATCAAGATAAAAAGCTTCTGCACTGAAAAGGAAACAATCAACAAAACTAAAAGGCAACTGACGGAATGGGAGAAGATATTTGCAAGTAACATATCAGATAAAGGGTTAATATACAAAATATATAAAGAACTTACCAAACTCACCACCCAAAAACAAATAATCCAGTGAAGATACGAGTAGAAGACATGGATAGACACTTTTCTAAAGAAGACATTCCACTTTTCCATATGGCCAACAAACACATGAAAATAAGCTCAACGTCAATCATAATCAGGGAAATACGAGTCCAAGCCACACTGAGATACCACATCACACCAGTCAGAGTGGCTGAAATTAACAACTCAGGAAACGACAGATGCTGGTGAGGATGTGGAGAAAGGGGAACTCTCTTGCACTTTTGGTGGGAATGCAAACTGGTGTAGACACTCTGGAAAATAGTGTGGAGGGCCCTCAAAAAATTAAAAGTAGAATTGCAATTGCACTACTAGGAATTTATCCAAAAGATACAGTAGTGCTGATTCATGGGGGCACATGTACCCCAATGTTTATAGCAGAGTTTCAACAATAGCCAAATTATGGAAACAGCTCAAATGTCCATCAACTGATGAATGGATAAAGAAGATGTGGTTTTTATATACAATGGGATACTACTTGGCAATGAGAGAGAATAAAGTCCTGCCATTTGCAACAACATGGATATAACTGAAAGGTATTATGCTAAGTGAAATTAGTCAAAGAAAGAAGATATCCTATATTTTCACTTATATGTGAAACTTGAGAAACTTAATGCAGGACCATGAGGTAAGGAAGAGGAACAGTTTCAGAGAGGGAGGCAAAGCATAAGAGACCCTTGAATGGGGAGAACAAACTGAGTGTTGATGGGGGGGGTGGGGAAGGGGAGAAAAGGGTGATGGGCATTGAGGAGAACACATGTTGGGATGAGCACCGGGTGTTGTATGCAAGCGATAAATCACAGGAATCTACCCCCAAAACCAAAAGCATACTGTACACACTGTATGTTAGCTAATTTTACAATAAATTAAAAACAAAAACAAAAACAAAAACAAAACCTTGGTTGCCTTGGTGGCTCAGTCGGTTAAGCGTCCGACTTCAGTTCAGGTCATGATCTCACAGTTTGTGAGTTTGAGCCTCAAATCGGGCTCTATTCTGGCAGCTTGGAGGCTGAAGCCTGCTTCGGATTCTGCATCTCCCTTTCTCTCTGCCCCACCACTGCTCACACTCAGTCTGTCTCTCTCAAAAGTTAATAAACATTTAAAAAAAAGGCGTGTCAAAACTATGAAGAGTGTTAACTCTTTTTCCAGCTAAATAAGATTAATAATTGCATATCTAAATAAGAGCTGTTTTGTTTTCTTGGCTTATCTTGCTCATCAAAGGCAATTTCCCTCTCTGAAAATTTCACAGTAATCTTTCAGTGGATGTCTCTGGGGAATAAGCTTAGGAATTCCCTGAGCCTGCACTGATGGGTTCACAAGTTATAAAGAATTACAAAGCCTTAGGATGATTGCATCCAATTTGGGTAAACAAGAATATATAAACAAGGAAAGAGTAGGGGGGGACGTCCCCCAGAATAAAGTAGAGGGGCAAAGGCCCCCAGAATAGAGTAGGGGGGAAGGTCCCAGAACAGAGAGGGAGCGGGGCAAAGGCCCCAATACAAAGGTATATGAGATAAGCAAGATTAGTTATTCAGGGCAAAAACGCCCCCCCCCCAATTTAGTACTATAGCATAAAGCTGCTTTCACAGGAAGGAAGGACAAAATTAATTAAACAGGTAAATAGGGTATAAACAGCTGTGGGTGAAGCTGCCAAGAGCGGAGTTGATTAGCAAAAGAAAGGTGTCTTGTTAACCCTGAGGTTACATGCTTTATCTGTCTTATCCCATAGGCCAGCTAAGATAGACACAGCACCTCCTGTCTGCCAGTAACAACCATGTGCCCATCTACCTGGTGCCAGGATTTTGTTTTATATTAACCCAAACCTCAAACACTGTATATCTTCAAAACCGCTTTTCCTCATGCCCATGAGTTAATGTTGACATATTCATTGTCTCTTTGTGCACATCCATCACATTTGAAAGCATTCTGATCTTAATAAATATGGAGCAAGGACCCTTATTTGGGGGCTCTTGTCTTTTCCCGGACATTACCCATCTCTCGCATTTTAATCAGCTTTCTTGCTGAACAAGAGAGAACTTTAGACCCAGAGTCTATGACAGATCTCATTGTTCTGAGAAGTAGATTGGAAGCATTGTCTTCCAGATATTCCAACTTCCAGATCCCTAAATCTCAGCTCTGCCCTTACAACATATTCTGTCTTTAGTTGTTAGTCATAGTTTTTTTTTTCAGTTATTTAGGTGGAAAACATCAAATATGTTAAGTTTTCAATAACCTTTTATAGCTAATTAACCCAGACCAGATGGAGGGGGAAAAGACCTAGTAAATCATTTTTTTTCTTATAAACTAGGCCTTCCCATCTTTCCTGTTATTTTATGTTTCCCCAGATAAACATTGCCTTTTTTTATCCATAGACTTGCCATATGCCCCTTGAGCTGCCTCAGTATTTCAGTGCCAAGTTTGAAAGTTCATTTAATCTAATGGAGTAATCCATGCTAATGAATATGAATATGTTAATGGTGTTAACAGGGTGCAAACTAGAGATAGTACTCTAAGGAATAAAAATGGTTAACGGGAAAATTTCAGGAACTGTGAGGAGTGGATGAAATTGATTCATATGAGATTCATATAATTTTAGTGCTAAAAACTTCTGAGGTATTCTGGTATTTTTTGAAATGTGGCCTACAGACTACCTTCACTATAATCATTGGGTAGTACTTGTTTAAAATTCATATTAAAGATCTTTTTCTCAAATCAATGAACATAATCTCTTGAGTGAGGCCAAGTAATGATCATATTACCAAGTATGTTAAGTGATTCTAATGTAAATTAAGGTTTCAGTTTATTAAACTCCTTTATTTTATAGATAAGAAACTGAAGCCCATAGAGGAGAAATTATTTCCCAAATTTCAGAATTGATTACTGGTAGAAACTTATTTGGAACCCAAGTTGTACACTCATACCACTTATCATTATGATCAATGACCTACCTAGTATAGTGTCTAGAATAATATAGGTTATTTGTAAATATCTGTCAAACAGATGTTTGAAAATATTTATACCTATTTTGATTTTGATAAAATAACACACAAGATAACACATAACATAAAAGTTAACATTTTAATCATTGTAAAGTATATGGTCCAATAGGGTTAAGTACATTCATATTGTTGTGCAACCATTACCACTATCCATCTCATCCCATTAAATAGTAAATCCCCATTCTTCTTTCTGCCGGTCCCTGACACTATTCTACTCTTTATAAATTTGTCTAAGTTTTCTTTTAAATGGAATCATACAATATTTTCCCTTTAATGTCTGCTTAATATTTCCATATACATATAAGCATAATATTTCCTCATGCATACTTTGACAAAAGGGTTGCTTCTTCCTTTGGCTATTGTAAATAATTCTACTGTGAACATTGCTGCATGAATATCTGTTCAAACTCCTTATTTAAGTTCTTTTGGATACATACCTAGAAGAGGAATTGCTGGATCATATGGTAATTCTATTTTTAATTTTTTAAGGAATAACAATACTGTTTTCCACAGTAGTTACACCATTTTATATTCCCATCAGCAATTCACAATAGTTCCAATTTGTCCACATCCTTGCCAACACGTCATTGTCTTTTTTTTTTTTTTTTTGATAGAAGTAATTTTAATGTATCTAATGTGGTGTCTTATTGCGGTTTGGATTTGCATTTCCCTAGTGATTAGAGATGTTAAGCATCTTTTATATGCTAACAGGAAATTTGTATATCTTCTTTGGAGATGTGTTTATGAAAGTTCTTTGCCCATTTTTAATTAGATTGTTTAGTTGTTGAGTTGTAGGAGTTCTTTATATATTCTGGATATTAATGGATTATCAGATACATGGTACACAAATATTTTCTCCCCCTCACATTTTACTGTCAAAGTTTTTATATTGTGCATCCATTAACAAATTATGTTAGGAATGGTTATTTTTACTGCTTTTTCCTTTAACTTGTATATTTGAGTTGCCTGGGTGACACCCCACTGGATTGCAGTATTAGAATATGCTGAAACTGACTGTATTCTTACTTGTAACAATGTTTTGCATGTTTTCACATGATTTCATGTTACTAATTAGCATTATTTTATTTCAACTTGAAAAACTCCTTACATCATTCTTATGAGGCAGACCTAGTGGTGAGCCAGACCAGTGGTGGTTCAGCTTTTGTTTGTTTGGGAAAATCTTTATTTTATAGCTTTCCTTTTTGAAGGACAAGATTTCTTAGGGTTTTTATTCGTTTCTAACTGCACTTTGAATATGTCATTCTACTCTGTCCTGGCCTGCAAGGTTTCTGCTGAAAAATTCAATAACAGCTTTATGAGGGTTCCCTTGTATAAGATAATTTTTTTGCTGCTTTTAAAATTCTTTATTTGTTCACATATAATTTAAATTTTAGTTAACATACAGTGCAATATTGGTTTCAGGACCAGGATTCAGTGATTCATTACTTACATATAACACCCAGTGGTCATCACAAGTTTCCTTTTTAATACTCATCATCCATCTAGCCCATCTTCCACCATCTCCCTCCATAAAACGTTAGTTTGTTCTCTATCATTAAGATTCTCTTGTGGTTTCTTTCTGTCTCTTCTCTTTTTTCCCCTTTTCATATATTCATCTGTTTTGTTTCTTAAATTCCACTTGTGAGTGAAATCATATGATATTTGTCTTTATTTGATTGAACTATTTCGCTTAGCATAATACATTCTTTTCTATTTATTTATTTATTTTAAACTTTTTAAAATATGAAATTTATTGTCAAATTGGTTTCCATACAACACCCAGTTCTCATTCCAAAAGGTGCCCTCCTGAATACCCATCATCCGCCCTCCGCTCCCTCCCATCCCCCATCAACCCTCAGTTTGTTCTCAGTTCTTAAGAGTCTCTTATGCTTTGGCTCTCTCCCTCTCTAACCTCTTTTTTTATTTTCTTCCCCTTCCGCATGGACTTCTGTTAAGTTTCTCAGGATCCACATAAGAGTGAAAATATATGGTATCTGTCTTTCTCTGTACGACTTATTTCACTTAGCATCACACTCTCCAGTTCCATCCACGTTGCTACAAAAGGCCAGATTTCATTCTTTCTCATTGCCACGTAGTATTCCATTGTGTGTATAAACCACAATTTCTTTATCCATTCATCAGTTGATGGACATTTAGGGTCTTTCCATAATCTGTAGCATAATACATTCTAGCTCCATCCAAGTTGCTGCAGATGGCGAGATTTCATTATTTTTTTTTTAATTTTTTTTCAACGTTTTTATTTTATTTTTGGGACAGAGAGAGACAGAGCATGAACGGGCGAGGGGCAGAGAGAGAGGGAGACACAGAATCGGAAACAGGCTCCAGGCTCCAAGCCATCAGCCCAGAGCCCGACGCGGGGCTCAAACTCACAGACCGCAAGATCGTGACCTGGCTGAAGTTGGACGCTTAACCGACTGCGCCACCCGGGCACCCCGAGATTTCATTATTTTTGATGGCTGAGTAATATTTCATTGTATGTATATACCACATCTTCTTTGTCCATTCATCAGTTGATGGATATTTGAACTCTTTCCCTAGTTTGGCTATTGTTGATAGCTCTGCTATAAACAGTGGGGTGCAAGTGCCCCTTTGAATCAGTATTTTTGTAGCCTATACATAAATATTTAATAGCGCAATTGCTAGATCATTGGGTAGTTCTATTTTTAGTTTTTTGAGAAACTTCGATACTGTTCTCCAGAGTGGTTGCGCCAGTCTGCATTCCCACCAACAATGTAAGAAGGCTCCCCTTTCTCCACATTATCACCAACAAATGTTGTTTCCTGTGTTAATTTTAATTATTCTGACAGGTGTGAGGTAGTATCTCATTGTAGTTTTGATTTGTGTTTCCCTAATGATGAGGGATGGTGAGCATCTTTTCATGTGTCTGTTGGTCATCTGGATGTCTTCTTTGGAAAAGTGTCTATTCATGTCTTCTGCCCATTTCTTAACTGGATTATTTATTTTTGGGGGTGTTGAGTTTGATAGGGTCTTTATAGATTTTGGTTACTAATCATTTATCAGATATGTCTTTTCCAAATATCTTCTCCCATTCCATTGGTTGCCTTTTAGTTTTGTTGATTGTTTCCTTTACTATGCAGAAACATTTTATCTTGATAAAGTCCCAATAGTTTATGTTTGCTTTTGTTTCCCTTGCCTTTAGTGATGTGACTAGTAAGATGTTTCTATGGGGTATCTGGGTGGCTCAGGCGGTTAAGCTTCTGACTTAGGCTCAGGTCATGATCTCGTGGTTTGTGAGTTTGAGCTCTGCATCTTGCCCTACACTGACAACCCAGAGCCTGGAGCCTGCTTCAGATTCTGTGCCCCCTCTCTCTCTGCCCTTCCCCTGCTCATGCTCTGTCTCTCAACAACAAATAAACATTAAAAAAAAAAGAAGTTGCTATGACCCAGGTCAGAGAGGTTGCTTCCGATGTTCCTCTGTAGAATTTAGGTGGTTTCCTGTCTCATATTTAGGAGTCTCATCCGTTTGAATTTATTTTTTGTGCATGCTGTAAGAAAATTATCCAGTTTCACTTTCTTCTGCATGTCACCATCTAGTTTTCCCAACACCATTTGTTGAAGAGACGGTCTTTTTTTCCATGGGATACCTTTTCCTGCCATGTTGAAGATTAGTTCACCATATAGTTGTGGGTCCATTTCTGGGTTTCCTATTCTGATCCATTTATCTGTCTGTTTTTGTGCCAGTACCATACTGTCTTGATCACTACAGCTTTGTAATACAGCTTGAAATCCAGAATCATGATACCTCCAATTTTGTTTTTCTTTTTAATGATTGCTTTGGTTATTCAGGGTCTGTTGTGGTTCCATACAAATTTTAGGATTGTTTGTTTTTGTTCTGTGAAAATGCTGGTGGTATTTTGATAGGGTTTTCATTAAATGTGTAGATTGTTTGGGGTAATATAGACGTTTTAACAATGATCATTCTTCCAACCCATGAGCATGGAATGCTTTTCTATTTCTTTGTGTCCTTTTCAGTTTTTTTCATAAATGTCTTAGTTTTCAGAGCACAGATCTTTTAGCTCTTTAGTTAGGTTTATATTCCTCGTTATTGTTTTCGGTGCAATTGCAAATGGGATTGATTCCTTAATTTCTTTTTCTGCTGCTTTGTTAATGGTACATAGAAATGCAACATACTTCTGCATGTTGATTTTATTTCCTGTGACTTTGAAGAATTTATGCATTAGTCTAGCAAGTTTTTGGTGGAGTGTTTTGGGTTTTCTAAATAGAATATCATGTCATCTGAAAATAGTGCAAGTTAATCCTCTTCTATGCTGATTTGTATGCCCTTTATTTCTTTTTGTTGTCTGAGTGCTGAGGCTAATGCTTCCAGTACTATGCTAAATAATAATGTTGGGAGTGGACATCTTTGTCTTTTTCTTGATCATAGAGAAAGGTTCTCAGTTTTTACCCATTGAGAATGATACAGCTGTGGGTCTTTCTCATATATAGTTTTATTATAAAGTGTGTTGGAGATGATTGTTTTGGTTTGAAACTTTAAGGTACTTGAATATTGAAATCTCATCCTAGGTTTGGGAAATTTTCAGATATTATTTCTTTAAATAAATTTTCAACCCTTTTCTCCCTCCCTTCTTCTTCTGGGGCTGAAATGATTTGTACATTGTTTCTGTTTAAAGTATTCCCTAAGTCCCAATGGATTTATTTCTTTTCATATTTTTTTTTCTTTTGGCTTTTTTGATTCAATGGTTTCAATTCATCTATCTTTGAGCTTAAAGATTTTTCTGTTTCTTTTTGGTTAAGTGCTCTGTTGAAGCTTTCTATTGAATTCTTTAGTTAAGTCATTTTATTCTTTACATCCAAAATTCTGTTTATTTCTTATTCATATTTTCTATCTCTTTGTTATAATTTTCACTTTGTTCTCATATTGTTTTCTTGGTTTTTTTGTTAAATTGTTTACCTGTGCTGTGTTGTAGCTCTCTGAGCATCTTTATTTTTTGGAAAAAAAAAATGAAAGAAAGGCAGACTGCCACATGCAGTGCCCCATTTGGATGTGTCTGGAGTCTTGGAAGCTTTACTATGCTACATTCTCCTGAAAATGGACCTTGAGAGCTGTTTGAGAGGTCTTAGCAGGGGGTAGTAGCTACTTGTATACTTTTGATGAAAGAACAGTCCTCCTTCATTGGGGAAAGTCGTTCTATTTGACCAGGTACACAGCTTCACGGGGGATACACATTGAATAGTGAGAGAGGAAGGCAACACCTGCCTAGCCAGGCAGATTAGCCAATTAATCCTGGCAATCAGTGGGGTGAAAGATGTCACAGCTAGATCACCCTAACATCCTCCCTGAACGTCTTTAGAACAATTATTTTGAATTATTTAACAATTCATGGATCTCCCGATCTTTAGGTGAAGTTATTGGAAATTTACTGTCTTCCTTTAGTAGTGTCACGTTTCCCTTATTTTTCATAATCTCTGTAGCCCTACCTAGGTGTTTATGCATTTGAAGAAGCAGTCACTTATCCCCAGCCTTTATGGACTGGCTTTGGTAAGAAAGGCCTTTATCTACAGGTGAAGGCATATTGTGCCTTCATGCTGTGAG
Organism: Acinonyx jubatus; assembly: GCF_027475565.1. NCBI lineage: Eukaryota > Metazoa > Chordata > Mammalia > Carnivora > Felidae > Acinonyx > Acinonyx jubatus. The sequence goes on from NC_069389.1 coordinate 62,730,199, forward strand.
CATGCTGTGACCCAAGGACTAGTGTACAGAGCACCTAATGTGTAGGTGTGTGAGAGCTCTGGGTCCAAGGTGGGGAGTAATGTTCTCTTAAGATTCTGGGTTCTACATCATTGGCAGCTGTGTGGTACTTGGCTAGCACTCTCAGGGATCTGCAATTGCTATAAGAGCTGTTACTGTCCTCAGCAGCACCTCTAGGTCCAGTGGCTAAGGACCATGGTGGGAAGCAGTGGTGGCTGGAGCCAGTGGTGTACACACACTCAGCTATGGTGGTCATTTTCAGGTGTTTGTACAGTGACAAGGGTCAGTTACAGACGCATGTGTACTGGTTGAGTCCAAAGCAAGTAGCAAGGGCTAAGGATAAGGTTGAGAGCATTTGAGTGCACTATGTTTTCTTTTGTGGCTACTGGGTCTTGCTGGCAGTGGAGGCAAGTGTCAGAAGCTAACCAGGGACATACAGGTGCACAACTGTGGGAGGAGCTATCTTTAGGTGATTCTTAAGGCACAAGCCAGTGAGAAGAGACAAGACAGGACAGATCAAGGCCCACAGCAGCTGAAGGAACTCTGACTGTGGGTGTACACTTCTGTGTTTGTATGGTCTTCTCACAGGCACATGGCAGCAGAGGCCAGTGACTGAGGTCAGGATGGTGTATGGGTGTAAATTTGGAGATGCTAGACCTGAGTGTTCTTTGGAGGCGGACATATGGAGGGGACTAAGCAGCAGATGCAAAGTCCTGTGCTGGTAGCTATTGCAAGTCATAGCTGCAGTGGGAGAAGAGAAGACAGGAGGGACTCAGGCAACTGGCTTTTGTGAATGTGAATACCTATGAGGTGACACGATTGAAGTCTGCAGGGTGACTGTGGTGGCTACTGGTTGTTCGTTTCTTCAGTAGTAAAATCTGCTGAGGTCATCTGCAGAGCAGGTCATTTGGGAAATGGTTGTTCCTGCTGTATGGCTGATACTTATAGACCCTGTTTTTCTTCTTTGTTTCTAGCTGTCTCTATATGTGTTGGCTTTGCTGGTTTCTGGATGGGATGAAATCAATGTGAGCTCTTCATGTTGTGCTCTGAAAAAGCTGGGGAATCTGGTGCTCACTCTGCTCTCTTTTACTCAGTGAAGGGAACTTTTTCTAGAACTGGTGACTTACCAATTGGTGCTGAACAATAACAGTCTGGATAATCGCATGATGCAGGCAAATAAAGCTGTTATCTTTCACATTTTGTGTGGTTATTCTCCAGTTTTTAAAAAAATGTCTATTTATTTATTTTGATAGTGCAAGTGGAGGAGGGGCAGAGAGAGAGAGGAAGACACAGAATCTGAAGCAGAATCTGGGGCTCGAACTCACAAACTGCGAGATCATGACCTGAGCTGAAGCTGGCTGCTTAACCAACTGAGCCACCCAGGGGGAGCCTCCAGTTTTTTGTCCCACTATGTTGCTGAATTTTCTTAAATGGATTCCAGATCTGTTTGTGATTGTTAATACCTAATTGTTGATCTTTGTGGGGAAACAAAAACTAAGTTCTTCTACACCACCATTTTGTTGATGTTACTTGAGGCATTTGTTTCTTTGTGGCTGCTTTGCAAGAACTTGAGTTATATACATATCTATCTTCTGGATATTAGCCATTAATAAGATAAATAATAATTTACAAACATTTTCCCCATTCTATACTTTACCTTTTTAGTCTGTTGATTGTATCCTTCAAGTCATAGAAATTTTAATTTTGATGTCATCCCAGTTGTCCATTTTTTGCTTGTGTTGCTTGTGCTTTTCATGTCATATCCAAAAAATTATTGTGAAATACAACCTCCTGAAGCTTTCCCCCATGCTTCTTTGAATCTTTTGAATTTTGAGTCATACATTTAGTTCTTTAATCCATTTTGAATTGATCTCTACGTATGGTGTAAGACAAATTTCCAACTTCATTATTTTGCATGTGGATATCAATCTTTCACACTATTTGTGCAAAAAAATGTAATTTTGATAGATTGTGCTAAATCTGTAGATTGCTTTGGGTTACAATGACTTAACTCTGTATGTTGAACTATCCTTACCTTTCCAGAATAAATTCCACTTGGTCATGGTATATAATTGTTCTACTACATGGCTAAATTCATTTTGCTTGTATTTTGTAAGAAAATTTTACATATACTTTCATAACATTTATTGGTCAGTAGTTTTCCATAGTGCTTTCAGAATAATTATAGAAATATTAATTTATGGTAATGCTTTTACCTTACAAGGGAAACCACATATAGCTACACTTTTTGTAAGGAGTTTTTAAATGAAAAAGCAATACTTATTTCATAGACTAAGTCAGCCAATTGACAATGTATTAAAAAGAAGCACATTTCTTACCTTGTGTACCAGTTTCTCACCAGACCCTATCAGGTAATCAATAATATCCTTTTGTTTGGACACATTTTTCTATGTTCATATAAACACAAATATATGAGGTTTTTCCCCTCTCCCTTTAGCATTTTTTTACAGTTAAGGCCTCTTTCTTTATTTTTCCAAAACTAGGATGAGCTTTCAATATTCAAGTACCTTAAAGTTTCAAACCAAAACAATCATCTCCAAGACACTAAACTGAGGGTTGATGGGGGTGGGAGGGAGGGGAAACTTGGGTGGTGGGCATTGAGGAGGGCACCTGTTGGGATGAGCACTGGGTGTTGTATGGAAACCAATTTAACAATAAATTTCATAATTAAAAAATTAAAAGAAAAAATTAATAAAAATTAAAAAAAAACTATATATGAGAAAGACCCACAGCTATATCATTCTCAGTCCTCATCACGTAATTAATCCACCACCCCAGACACCTCCCCCTCTGCTAACCATCAGTTCTCTATAATCAAGAGCTTCTTTCTTAATTTCTCTCTCTCTCTCTCTTTCTTTTCCTCTTTGCTCATTTGTTTTGTTTCTCAGATTCCACATTTGAGTGAAATCACATGGTATTTGTCTTTCTCTAACTGATTTATGCTCAACATTATACTCGCTACCTCCATGCATGTTGTTGCAAATGGCAAGATTTCATTGTTTTTGTGGCTGAATAATATTCTATTGTGTGTGTATATATATAATCTTTATTCATTCAACAATTGGTGAACACATGGGCTGCTTCTACATCTTGGCTATTGTAAATAATATGGCTATAAACATAGGGGTGGATGTATACCTTTGTTTTTTCTTGTTTTTTTCAAATTGAATTTTTTATTTTTACATCATATTTTTAAAGTTTTTGTTTAAATTCCAGTTAGTTAGGGGCGCCTGGGTGGCTCGGTTGGTTAAGCGTCCGACTTTGGCTCAGGTCATGATCTTACGGTCCGTGAGTTTGAGCCCCACGTTGGGCTCTGTGCTGACCGCTCAGAGCCTGGAGCCTGTTTCAGATTCTGTGTCTCCCTCTCTCTCTGCCCCTCCCCTGTTCATGCTCTGTCTCTCTCTGTCTCAAAAATAAATAAACATTAAAAAAATAAAATAAATAAAATAAAATAAATTCCAGTTAGTTAACATACAGTGTAATATTAGTTTCAGATGTGCAATTTAGTAATTCAATATTTATGTACAATACCTGGTGATCATCATAAGTTCACTCATTAATCCCCATTACCTATTTAACCCATCTGCCCAAACACCTCCCCTCTGGTAGCCATCAGTGTGTTCTCTATAGTTCAGAGTCTGTTTCTTTGTTTGCCTCTCTCTCTCTTCTCTTCCCTATGCTTGTTTGTTTTGTTTCTTAAGGTGTACATGAGTGAAATCATATGGCATTTGTCTTTCTCTGACTTTCGCTTAGCATAATATTCTTTACCTCAATACTTGTCATTGCAAATGGCAAGATTCTACTCTTTTTAATGGCTGAATAATATTCCCTCGTGTGCATATGTGTGTGTGTGTGTGTGCACGTGTGTGTGTGGGTGTGAGTGTGTGTGTGTATCTCACATCTTCTTTACCCATTCATCAGTTGATGGACAATTGGGCTCTTTCCATAATTTGGCTATTGTAGATAATGCTGCCATAAATGTCCAGGTGCATATATCCATTTGAATTAGTGTTTTTGTATTTTTTTGGTAGATACCCAGAAGTCAGATTACTGGATCTTTTGCATGTAGCTGTACATTATTCCCAACACCATTTATTTAAAATACTGTACTTTCCCCCTTATATATCCTTACTTTCATTATTGTAAATTAATTGACCATATAGGTATGGGTTTATTTCTGGACTCTTTATTCTGTTCCATAGATCTGTGTGTTTCTTTATATGTTTTGAGTACTATTTTGATTACTATAGCTTGGTTGTAAATTTGAAATCAGGGAGCACAATATTTCTGAATGTGTTCTTCTTTCTCAATATTATTTTGGCTACTTGAGGTCATTTTCAGGCCAATACAAGTTTTAGAATTATTTTCTCTAGTTCTGTGAAAAAAAATGCCATAGAAATTTTGATACAGATTACATTTGAATATGTAGATTGCTTTGGGTAGTATGAACATTTTAACAGTATTAATTTTTGTTATTTATAAGCATGGAATGTGTTTCCATTTATTCGTGCCTTCTTCAATTTATTTCATCAATGTCTTATATTTTTCAGTGTACAGGTCTTTCACCTCCATAGCTAAATTATTCTCAGGTATTTTATTCTTTTGGATGCAATTATAAATTGAATTACTTTATATCTCTTTTTGATGGTTTGTTGTTAGTGTATAGAAACACAATACATTTTTGCATATTAATTTAGCATCTTTCAATTTTACTGAATTAATTTCTTAGTTTTAACAGTTTTTTGATGGGGCCTTTAGCATTTTCAATATATATTATCATTTTGTCTGCAAATAGTGACAGTTTTAATTATTTTTTTCCAATTGGGATGAGCTTTATTTTTTTATTTTCTTGTCTAAATGCTGTGACTGGGACTTCCAATACCATGTTAAATAAAAGTGGGGAGAGTGGGCTTTTTTATCTTCTTATAGTTTTAAGTTTATTTATTTATTTTGAAAGAGAATGAACAGAGGAGGGACAGAGAGAGAGGTACAGAGAGGATCCCAAGCAAGTTCTGTTCTAACAGCATGTAAATAGGAGATGTTGACGAGGGTGAAAAGGAACAGGAAACTTTTCGTGCTGTTGGTGGGTGCCACTCTGGAAAAAAGTATGGAGGTTCCTCAAAAAACTAAAAATGAAACTACAGGAAAACCCAGCAATTGCACTACTAGATATATATATAAAAGATACAAAAATGTTGATCCAAGGGGCACATGAACCCCAAAGTTTATAGAAGCACTATCAACAGCCAAATTATGTAACAAGCCCAAATATCCAACAACTGATGGATGGACAAAGAAGATGTGGTTAATATAAAGTGGAATATTAGTCAGCAATCAAAAAGAATGAAATTTTGCCATTTGCCATAACATGGCTGAACTAGAATTTATTAGGCTAACTGAAATAAGTCAGTCAGAGAAATACAAATATATGATTTCACTTATATATGGAATTTAATAAAGAAAACAGATGAACATAATGGAGAGGAAGAAAAAATAAAATAAAAACAGAGAGGAAGGCAAACAGTAAATATTCTTAAATATAGATAACAAACTGAAGATTGCTGGAAGAAAGGCGGGTGGTGGGATGGGCTAAAGGGTGATGGGCATTAAGGAGGGCACTTATTGTGGTGAGCACTGGGTGTTATATGTAAGTGATGAATTACTAAATCCTACTCCTGAAACCAATGCCACACTACATGTGAAATAACTTGAATCTAAATTAACAACAAAAAAAAACTCCCAACAAAGCTCAGGGCCAGATGGCATAATAGTTAAATTTTACCAAATATTAAAAAAGAGTTAATGCCTATTTTTCTCAAAATACTCCAATAATAGAAAAGGAAGGAAATTTTTAAATTCATTCTATGAGGCCAGCATTACCCTGATATCAAAACCAGACAAAGACTGCACTAGTAAAGAGAACTATAAGCCAATATCCCTGATAAACAAGGAAACAAAAATTCTGGACAAAATATTAGGAAATTGAATCCAACAATACAGTAAAAATAATCATTCACCACAATCGAGTTGGATTTATTCCTGGGTTGCATGGGTGGTCTAATATTCACAAATCAATCAATATGATACATCATATCAATGAGAAAAATTATAAGAACCATATGATCATTAAAACAGATGCATAAAAAGTTTGTGGGGTGCCTGGGTTGTTTCGTTGATTAAGTGTCCAACTCTTGATTTCAGTTCAGGTCATGGTCTCATGGTTCCTGAGTTTGAGCCCTGCATCAGGCTCTGCACTCTCAGCACTGAGCCTGCTTGGTGTTCTCCTTCTGGGTGTGTGTCTCTCTCTTTCTCTCTATGCCCCTCCTCCCTCTCAAAATAAATAAACTTAAAAAAAGAAAAATTATTTGATAAATTCCAATATCCATTGATGATAAAAAGCAGCAGAGTATGTTTAGAGGGAACATACCTCAATATAATAAATGAAATCTATAATAACCCATAGGCATCATCTTCCTTAATCAGGAAAAACTCTCCGCTTTTCTTCTAAGGTCAGGAACGAGACAAGGATGTCCACTCTCATAACTTTTATTCAACAAAGTACTGGAAGTCCTAATGAAAGCAATCATACAAGAAAAAGAAATAAATAGCAACCAAATTAGTAATGAAAAAGTAGAAATTTCACTATGTGCAGATGACACGATAGTACATACAGAGAACCTAAAAGACTCCACCAAAAAAAAAATGCTAGAACTGAAAAATGAATCCAGAAAAATCACAGAATACAAAATCAATGTATAGAAGTCTGTTGCATTTCTATACACCAACAATGAAGCAGTAGAAGGAGAAATTTAAAAAAAAATCAAAACCGTAAGATACCTAGGAATAAACCTAACCAAAGTAGTGAAAGATTTGTACTCTGAAAACTAGAAAACACTGATGAAAGAAATTCAAGATAGCACAAACAGAAAGACATTCCATGCTCATGGATTGGAAGAACAAATATTGATAAAGTGTCTATACTACCCAAATCTATCTACACATTTAATGCAATCCTATCAAAGCACCACCACCATTCTTTACAGAGCTAGAACAAACAATCCTAAAATTTGTTTAGAACTACAAAACCCTGCATAGCTTAAGCAATCTTGAAAAAGAAGAGTAAATCTGAAGACATCACAATTCTGGATTTCAAGTTATATTGCAAAGATGCAGCAATCAAAATAGATGCTACTGGCAGAAAAATAGACACATAGATCAATGGAACAAAAGAGAAAACAAAACCCAAATTTAACCCACAACTATACAGTCAATTAATCTTCAAAAAAGCAGGAAAGAATATCCAATGTTAAAAATGTCACTATCAACCAGGGAAGAAGATGGCGGCATAGGAGGACGCTGGGCTCACCTCGCGTCCTGCTGATCACTTAGATTCCACCTACACCTGCCTAAATAACCCAAACAACCGCCAGAAGATTAGCAGAACGGAGTCTCCAGAGCCAAGCGCAGACGAGAGGCCCACGGAAGAGGGTAGGAAGGGCGGGGAGGCAGTGCGAGCTCCACAGACTGGCGGGAGTGAGCCGGGGTGGAGGGGCGGCTGGCCGGCCAAGCAGAGCCCCTGAGTCTGGCTTGCAAAAACGGAGGGGATGGACAGACAGAGTGTGTTCCGACAGGAAGCGCAACTTAGCATCTGGGAGGTCATAAGTTAACAGCTCTGCTCAGAAAGCGGGAAGGCTGGACGACAAAGGGAAGGAGAGCTGCTGAGCCCCAGAACGACAGAGCTCAGTTTGGTGGGGAACAAAGGCGCTCGCCAGCGCCATCTCCCCCGCCCATCCCCCAGCCAAAATCCCAAAGAGAACCAGTTCCTGCCAGGGAACTTGCTCACTCCACGCAAACACCCAACTCTGTGCTTCTGCAGAGCCAAACCTCTGGCAGCGGATCTGACTCCCTCCCGCTGCCAGAGGGCCCCTCCTGAAGTGGATCACCTAAGGAGAAGCGAGCTAAGCCTGCCCCTCCTGCCCCCATGCACCTTGCCTACCCACCCCAGCTAATACCCCAGATCCCCAGCACCACAAGCCTGGCAGTGTGCAAGTAGCCCAGATGGGCCACGCCACCCCACAGTGAATCCCGCCCCTAGGAGAGGGGAAGAGAAGGCACACACCAGTCTGACTGTGGCCCCAGCTGTGGGCTGGGGGCAGACATCAGGACTGACTGCGGCCCCGCCCACCAACTCCAGTTATACACCACAGCACAGGGGAAGTGCCCTGCAGGTCCTCACCACTCCAGGGACTATCCAAAATGACCAAACGGAAGAATTCCCCTCAAAAGAATCTCCAGGAAATAACAACAGCTAATGAGCTGATCAAAAAGGATTTAAATAATATAACAGAAAGTGAATTTAGGATAATAGTCATAAAATTAATCGCTGGGCTTGAAAACAGTATAGAGGACAGCAGAGAATCTCTTGCTACAGAGATCAAGGGACTAAAGAACAGTCACAAGGAGCTGAAAAGCGCTTTAAACGAAATGCAAAACAAAATGGAAATGAAGACAGCTCGGATTGAAGAGGCAGAGGAGAGAATAGGTGAACTAGAAGATAAAATTATGGAAAAAGAGGAAGCTGAGAGAAAGAGAGATAAAAAAATCCAGGAGTATGAGGGGAAAATTAGAGAACTAAGTGATACACTAAAAAGAAATAATATACGCATAATTGGTATCCCAGAGGAGGCAGAGAGAGGGAAATGTGCTGAAGGGGTACTTGAAGAAATTATAGCTGAGAACTTCCCTGAACTGGGGAAGGAAAAAGGCAATGAAATCCAAGAGGCACAGAGAACTCCCTTCAGATGTAACTTGAATCGACCTTCTGCATGACATATCATAGTGAAACTGGCAAAATACAAGGATAAAGAGAAAATTCTGAAAGCAGCAAGGGGTAAACGTGCCCTCATATATAAAGGGAGACCTATAAGACTCGTGACTGATCCCTCTTTTGAAACTTGGCAGGCCAGAAAGAATTGGCACGATATCTTCAGTGTGCTAAACAGAAAAAATATGCAGCTGAGAATCCTTTATCCAACAAGTCTGTCATTTAGAATAGAAGGAGAGATAAAGGTCTTCCCAAACAAACAAAAACTGAAGGAATTCATCACCACTAAACCAGCCCTACAAGAGATCCTAAGGGGGACCCTGTGAGACAAAGTACCAGAGACATGGCTACAAGCATAAAACATACAGACATCACAATGACTCTAAACCCGTATCTTTCTATAATAACACTGAATATAAATGGATTAAATGCGCCAACCAAAAGACGAAGGGTATCAGAATGGATAAAAAAACAAGACCCATCTATTTGCTGTCTACAAGAGATTCATTTTAGACCTGAGGACACCTTTAGAAAGAGAGTGAGGGGATGGAGAACTATTTATCATGCTACTAGAAGCCAAAAGAAAGCTGGAGTAGCCGTACTTATATCAGACAAACTAGACTTTAAATTAAAAGCTGTAACAAGAGAGGAAGAAGGGCATTATATAATAATTACAGGGTCTATCCATCAGGAAGAGCTAACAATTATAAATGTCTATGCGCCGAATACCAGAGCCCCCAAATATATAAAACAATTACTCATAAACATAAGCAACCTTATTGATAAGAATGTGGTAATTGCAGGGGACTTTAACACCCCACTTACAGAAATGGATAGATCATCTAGACACACGGTCAATAAAGAAAAAAGGGCCCTGAATGAGACACTGGATCAGATGGACTTGACAGACATATTTAGAACTCTGCATCCCAAAGCAACAGAATATATTTTCTTCTCGAGTGCACATGGAACATTCTCCAAGAGAGATCATCAACTGGGTCACAAAACAGCCCTTCATAAGTTTACAAGAATTGAAATTATGCCATGCATACTTTCAGACCACAATGCTATGAAGCTTGAAATCAACCACAGGAAAAAGTCTGGAAAACCTCCAAAAGCATGGAGGTTGAAGAACACCCTACTAACGAATGAGTGGGTAAACCAGGCAATTAGAGAAGAAATTTAAAATATATGAAAACAAACAAAAATGAAAATACAACAATCCAAACGCTTTGGGAGGCAGCGAAGGCAGTCCTGAGCGGAAAATACATTGCAATCCAGGCCTATCTCAAGAAGGAAAAAAGATCCCAAATACAAAATCTAACAGCACACCTAAAGGAAATAGAAACAGAAGAGCAAAGGCAGCCTAAACCCAGCAGAAGAAGAGAAATAATAAAGATCAGAGCAGAAATAAACAATATAGAATCTAAAAAAACTGTAGAGCAGATCAACAAAACCAAGAGTTGGTTTTTTGAAAAAATAAACAAAATTGACAAACCTCTAGCCAGGCTTCTCAAAAAGAAAAGGGAGATGACCCAAATAGATAAAATCATGAATGAAAATGGAATTATTACAACCAATCCCTCAGAGATACAAACAATGATCAGGGAATACTATGAAAAATTATATGCCAACAAATTGGACAACCTGGAAGAAAGGGACAAATTCCTAAACACCCACACTCTTCCAAAACTCAATCAGGAGGAAATAGAAAGTTTGAACAGACCCATAACCAGCGAAGAAATTGAATCGGTTATCAAAAATCTCCCAACAAATAAGAGTCCAGGACCAGATGGCTTCCCAGGGGAGTTCTACCAGACGTTTAAAGCAGAGATAATACCTATCCTTCTCAAGCTATTCCAAGAAATAGAAAGGGAAGGAAAACTTCCAGACTCATTCTATGAAGCCAGTATTACTTTGATTCCTAAACCAGATAGAGACCCAGTAAAAAAAGAGAACTACAGGCCAATATCCCTGATGAATATGGATGCAAAAATTCTCAATAAGATACTAGCAAATCGAATTCAACGGCATATAAAAAGAATTATTCACCATGATCAAGTGGGATTCATTCCTTGGATGCAGGGCTGGTTCAACATTCGCAAATCAATCAACGAGATACATCACATTATCAAAAAAAGAGAAGAGCCATATGATCCTGTCAATTGACGCAAAAAAGGCCTTTGACAAAATCCAGCACCCTTTCTTAATAAAAACCCTTGAGAAAGTCGAGATAGAAGGAACATACTTAAAGATCATAAAAGCCATTTATGAAAAGCCCACAGCTAACATCATCCTCAACGGGGAAAAACTGAGAGCTTTTTCCCTGAGATCAGGAACACGACAGGGATGCCCACTCTCACCGCTGGTGTTTAACATAGTGCTGGAAGTGCTAGCATCAGCAATCAGACAACAAAAGGAAATCAAAGGCATCAAAATTGGCAAAGATGAAGTCAAGCTTTCGCTTTTTGCAGATGACGTGATATTATACATGGAAAATCCGATAGACTCCACCAAAAGTCTGCTAGAACTGATACATGAATTCAGCAAAGTTGCAGGATACAAAATCAATGTACAGAAATCAGTTGCATTCTTATACACTAACAATGAAGCAATAGAAATACAAATAAAAAACAGATCCCAATCACAATCGCACCAAGAATCATAAAATACCTGGGAATAAATCTAACCAAAGATGGAAAAGATCTGTATGCTGAAAACTATAGAAAGCTTATGAAGGTAATTGAAGAAGATATAAAGAAATGGAAAGACATTCCCTGCTCATGGATTGGAAGAATAAATATTGTCAAAATGTCAATACTACCCAAAGCTATCTACACATTCAATGCAATCCCAATCAAAATTGCACCAGCATGCTTCTCGAAACTAGAACAAGCAATCCTAAAATTCATATGGAACCACAAAAGGCCCCGAATAGCCAAAGTAATTTTGAAGAAGACCAAAGCAGGAGGCATCACAATCCCAGACTTTAGCCTCTACTACGAAGCTGTCATCATCAAGACAGCGTGGTATTGGCACAAAAAGAGACACATAGACCAATGGAATAGAATAGAAACCCCAGAACTAGACCCACAAACATATGGCCAACTCATCTTTGACAAAGCAGGAAAGAACATCCAATGGAAAAAAGACAGTCTTTTTAACAAATAGTGTTGGGAGAACTGGACAGCAACATGCAGAAGGTTGAAACTAGACCACTTTCTCACACCATTCACAAAAATGAACTCAAAATGGATAAAGGACCTGAATGTGAGACAGGAAACCATCAAAACCTTAGAGGAGAAAGCAGGAAAAGGCCTCTCTGACCTCAGCCGTAGCAATCTCTTACTCGACACATCCCCAAAGGCAAGGGAATTAAAAGCAAAAGTGAATTACTGGGACCTTATGAAGATCAAAAGCTTCTGCACAGCAAAGGAAACAACCAACAAAACTAAAAGGCAACCAACGGAATGGGAAAAGATATTTGCAAATGATGTATCGGAGAAAGGGCGAGTATCCAAAATGTATAAAGAGCTCACAAATCTCCACACCTGAAAAACAAATAACCCAGTGAAGAAATGGGCAGAAAACATGAATAGACACTTCTCTAAAGAAGACATCCGGATGGCCAACAGGCACATGAAAAGATGTTCAACGTCGCTCCTTATCAGGGAAATACAAATCAAAACCACACTCAGGTATCACCTCACACCAGTAAGAGTGGCTAAAATGAACAAATCAGGAGACTATAGATGCTGGAGAGGATGTGGAGAAACGGGAACCCTCTTGCATTGTTGGTGGGAATGCAAATTGGTGCAGCAGCTCTGGAAAGCAGTGTGGAGGTTCCTCAGAAAATTAAAAATAGACTTACCGTATGACCCAGCAATAGCACTGCTAGGAATTTATCCAAGGGATATAAGAGTGCTGAAGCATAGGGGCACTTGTACCCCAATGTTTATAGCAGCACTCTCAACAACAGCCAAATTATGGAAAGAGCCTAAATGTCCATCAACTGATGAATGGATAAAGAAATTGTGGTTTATATATACAATGGAATACTACGTGGCAATGAGAAAGAATGAAATATGGCCTTTTGTAGCAACGTGGATGGAACTGGAGAGTGTGATGCTAAGTGAAATAAGCCATACAGAGAAAGACAGATACCATATGGTTTCACTCTTATGTGGATCCTAAGAAACTTAACAGAAACCCATGGGTAAGGGAAGGATAAAAAAAGAGGTTAGAGTGGGAGAGAGCGAAAGCATAAGAGACTGTTAAAAACTGAGAACAAACTGAGGGTTGATGGGGGGTGGGAGGGAGGGGAGGGTGGGTGATGGGTATTGAGGAGGGCACCTTTTGGGATGAGCACTGGGTGTTGTACGGAAACCAATTTGACAATAAATTTCATATATTAAAAAAAAAGTCACTATCTTCAACAAATGGTGTAGGGAAAAGTGGACAGCAACATGCGAAAGAATGTAACTGAGCAACTTTCTTGCACCAAAAACAAAAATAAATTAGAAATGGTAAAGTCCTGAAACCATAAAAATTCTAGAAGAGAACACAGGCAGTGTCCTGTTTGACATTAGTCATAGAAAGATTTCCCTAGATATGTCTCTTGAGGCAAGGGAAACAAAATAAAAAATAAACTATTTGGACTTCATCTAAATAAAAATCTTCTGCTCAGAGAAGGAAACAATCAACAAAACTAAAAAGCAAGTTAAGGAATGGGAGAATATATTTGCAAATGGCATATCTGATAAAGGGCTAGTATCTGAAATACATAAATAACTTATATAACTCAACACCTAAAGTAGAAATAATCTTATTAAAAATAGGCAGAAGACATAAAGAGACCTTTCTCCAAAGAAGTCATCCCAATGGCTAGGAGCCACATGGGAAGATGCTCATCATCAGTCATTATCAGTGAAATTCAAAACACAACTACAATGAGATATCACTTCACACATGTCAGAATGGCTAAAATAAAAAAAGAAAAACACAGGAAACAACAAGTGTTGGTGAGGATGTGGAGAAAAAGAAACTCTTTCCCACTTTTGGTGGCAATGCAAACTGGTGCAGCCCCTGTGGAAAACAGTGCCAGTTTTTGGAGTGTTTGCAGTTTCCTTCAAAAGTTAAAAACAGATCTACCTTATTATTCAGCAAATGATATTGTGGGTATCTAATCCAAACATGCAAAATCACTAATTCAAAGGGATACTTGCATCCATATGTTTATAGCAGCATTACTTACAATAGCCAAGATATGGAAGCAGTCCAAATGTCCATCAATTAGTGAATGGATAAAGAGTGTATGGTGTGTGTGTGTGTGTGTGTGTGTGTGTGTGTGTGTGTATGTGTGTGTGTGTGTAGAATAGAATATTAATCAACCATAAAAAGAATATCTTGACATTTGCAATGACATGGATGGAGCTAGACAGAATAATGCTAAGTGTACTAAGTCAGTCAGAGGAAGACAGATGCCATGTGACTTTACTTATATGTGGAATTTAAGGACCAAAAGAAGTGAGGAAGGAAGAAAGAGAAAGGGAGGGAGAGGGAGAGAGAGAGGGAAATTAATAAATAGACTGTTCATTATAGTGTATAAAGTGTTGGTTACCAAAAGGGAGGTGGTTGGGGTTATGGGTGAAATAGGTGATGGCTATAAAGGAGGGCATTTGTTGTGATGAGCTCTTGGTGTTCCATGTAAGTGATGAATCACTAAATTCTACACCTGAAACTAAGATTACACTGTATGCTAATTTAATATAAAAAAACTTGATTTAATTTCTGTGGGGGGCCGGGCCCCGGTGCCAGGCTGAGACCGGGTCGAGCAACGTTCTCTGTTGACTCAAGCCAACCCGGTGGTTCCCCCTCCCATTCCCCCACTTTCAAGGGCATACGAAAGCCTTGTCAAGGCTGAGAAAGTTAATTCCTGAAGCCTGTGGTCTGCAGGTGTTGGCAGTAATGCTACCTCCCTTTTTCTACCCTGAGTCAGATAGAAACAAACATGGGAATTGTGTTTTGCTAGCAATCTTATCAACAGGGTCTTGTGACCCGTCTAGAAAATGTACAAGAAACACAGAACTAAATGTTTTGGTGGGCAGCAACAGGTGAAGCCTGTTTATTCTTAAAATGACCTAACCCATAAGAGTCTGGTTATAAAAGATTGTGTACAGCAACAATAAAGCCGTCACTTGGGCCATCAGCCCAGGGGACCCTCCTGTTCCCAAACTTTCTCTTCTCTCTTTTTTTCTTGCATTCCCCTACCCTCAGGACCCTGACCTCGGTGTTTGTCATGCCGGTCGCGACAAATTTCATTTAAAATTGGTTTAAAAAACTAATTTAAATTAAAAAACTTAAAAAATAAAATAAATTGAGACCATGCAAGTGGAAAAAAGATAGCTACATGTCTTCCAATAGATGAATGGATAAAGAAATGTGGTATATGCACACAATGGAATATTGTCCAGTTTTTAAAAAGATGGAAACCCTGTCAGTTGACTCAACATAGAGGAAACTGGAAAGCATTGTGCTCAGTGAAATAGACCAGAGAAAGGAAAACATGGCATGGTATCTCTTCTCTGTGGAATTTAAATAAAAAAGTCAAACTCATAGAAACAGACAGTGGAAAAGTGGTTGGTGGGGTAGGGGGAAGAAGGGCATTAAAATTATGAAAAGTTTACAAGCTTTCACTTATAACGTGAATAAAGTTTGAGAATCTAATGTACATAATGCGATGACTATAGTTGATAACACTGTATTGCATAATTGAAATTTGGTAAGAGAATAAACTTAAGATGAATTCTAGGGAGACAGATGGCAGCAGAGGAGGACGCTGGGCTCACCTTGTCCTGCTGATCCGTTAGATTCCACACATATCAGCCTAAATAACCCTTAAAACCACCAGAAGACTAGTAGAACAGACTCTCCCGAGCCAAGCATAGAAAAGAGGCCCACAGAAGAGGGTACGAAGGGTGGAGAGGCAATGCGTGCTATATGGACTGGTGGGAGGGAGCCAGGGAAGTCGAAGGGCAGCCCTTTGGACAAAGCAGAGACCCTCAAGTCTGGCTTGCAAAAGTGGAGGGACCAGACTGCATGAGTTCTGAAAAACAGTGGGATTTAACATCTGGAATGTTAAAACTCAAGAGTTCTGCTCTCAGAGAGCGGGAAGGGCGAGAGGATGCTGGGAGGGAGAGTTGTTGAGCCAAAGAAGGACAGAGCTAGGCAGGAGAAAAAAGGCACTGGAAAGCACCATCTCCCTTTCCCATCCCCTGGCCAAAATTCCAAAGGGAACCACACTTCCTGTAACAGAACTTCCTTGCACCACACAAATGCCCAACACTGTGCTTCTGTGGATCCATCCCTCAAATGGGCCTGCCTCCCATCCAGTGCTGCAGGGCCCCTCCTGCAGAGGACCACCGATGGCAAAGTAAGCTAACCCTACCCCTCCCCCCCGTGCACCTTGTGGATACACCCCTCTAATACGTCCTTGGCTAGATCCCATGGAAGCAGCACCACAAACCTGGCAGTGTGCAAGCAGCTCAGACAGGGGCCACACCACTCCAAAGTGAGTCCTGCCCCAGGGAGAGGGGAAGATAAGGTACACACCAGTCTAACTGTGGCCCCAGTGGTGGGCTGGAGGGCAGACATCAAATCTGACTATGACCACGCCCACCAAGACAAGTTACTCCAGACAGTACAGGGGAAGTTCCTGCAGTTTGGAGGTAACTCAGGGACTAATAAAAATGATGAAACAGAAGAATTCTCCTGGAAAGAAACTCCAGGAAGTAGGGACAGCTAACAAATTGGTCAAAAACGATTTAAGCAATATAAAAGAAAAAGAATTTAGAATTTAGAGTAAATTTAGAAGAGAATTTAGAATAAAGTCATAAAATTAATCCCTGGGCCTGAAAAAAACATACAGGAGAGCAGAGAATCTTTTGCTACAGAGATCAAGGGACTAAAAATAGTCATGAGGAGATAAAAAATGCTACAAATGAGGTGGAAAATAAAATGGAGGTGGCCATAGCACTGATTGAAGAGGCAGAGGAGAGAATAGGTGAATTAGAAGATAAAATTATGGAAAAAGAGGAAGCTCAGAAAAAGAGAGATAAACAAATCCAGGAGTAGGAGGGGAGAATTAGAGAACTAAGTGATGCAATCAAATGGAACAATATCCACATCATAGAAATTCCAGAAGAAGAGAGAGAGGAAGGGGCTGAAGGTGTACTTGAACAAATCATAGCTGAGAACTTCCCTGGTCTGAGGAAGGAAAAAGGCATGGAAATCCAAGAGGCACAGAGAACTCCCTTCAGAAGTAACTTTAATTGATCTTCTGCATGACATATCATAGTGAAACTGGCAAAATACAAGGATAAAGAGAGAATTCTGAAAGCAGCTAGGGATAAATGGGCCCTAAAATACAAAGGTAGAAACATAAGGGTAGTAGCAGACCTATATACTGAAACTTGGCAGGTGAGAAAGGAATGGCAAGAAATCTTCAATATGATGAACAGAAAAAAATATGCAACAAAGAATCCTTTAGCCAGCAAGTCTGTCATTCACAATAGAAGGAGAGATAAAGGTTTTCCCAACCAAACAAAACTGGAGGAAATCATCACCACTAAACCAGCCCTACAAGCGATCCTCACGGGGACTCTGTGAGTGAAATGTTGCAAAGACCACAAAGTATCAGAGACAGCACTGCAAGAATGAAACCTGCAGCCATCACAATGACTCTAAACCCATATATTTCAATAATAACACTCAATGTAAATGAACTAAATGCTCTAAACAAAAGACATAGGGTATCAGAATGGATTAAAAATGAGACGTTCTATTTTCTGTCTACAAGAGACTCATTTTAGACCTGAGGACACCTTCATATTGAAAGTGAGGGGACGGAGAACTATCTATCATAGTTCTGGAACTATCTATCATAGTATTGGAAGTCAAAAGAAAGCTGGAGTAGCCATACTTATATCAAACAAACTAGACTTTGAAATAAAAGCTGTAACAAGAGATGAAGAAGGGAATTATATAATAATTACAGGGTCTATACATAAGGAAGAGATAATTATAAATGTCTATGCACTAAATTTGGGGGAACCCAAGTATATAAAACAATTAATCAAAAACATAAGCAACCTAACTGATAAGAAGGTAATTGCAGGGGACATTAATAATTCACTTACAACAATTGATAGATCATGTAGACACACGGTCAATAAAGAAACAAGGGCCCTGAATGACACATTGGAAAAGATGGACTTGACAGATACATTTAGAACTCTGCATCCCAAAGCAACAGAATATACTTTCTTCTCGAGTGCACATGGACCATTCTCCAAGATAGATCACATACTGGGTCACAAAACAGCCCTTCATAAGTGAGACCGTATGAGACCAACCATGTACAATTTCAGAACACAATACTATGAAACATAAAATCAACCATAAGAAAAAGTTGGAAAACCTCCTAAAGCATGGAGGTTAAAGAACACCCTACGAAAGAATGAATGGGTCAACCAGGCAATTAAAGAGAAGTTTAAAAATATATGACACAAAGGAAAATGAAAAGACAACAATCCAAATGCTTTGGATTGTAGCGAGGGCAGTCCTGAGAGGAAAATACTTTGCAATCCAGGCCCATCTCAAGAAACAAGAAAAATCTGAAATACAAAATCTAATACCACACCTAAAGGAAATAGAAGCAGAACAGCCAAGACACCCCAAACCCAGCAGAAGAAGAGAAATAATAAAGATCAGAGCAGAAATAAACAATATAGAATCTAAAAAAAAGCAGTAGGGCAGATCAATGAAACCAAGAGTTGGTTTTGTGAAAAAATAAACAAAATTGATAAACCTCTAGCCAGGCTTCTCAAAAAGAAAAGGGAGAGGACCCAAATAGATAAAATCATGAATGAAAATGGAATTATCACAACCAATCCCTCAGAAATACAAGCAATTATCAGGGAATACTATAAAAAGTTATATGCCAACAAACCAGACAACCTGGAAGAAATGGACGAATTCCTAAGCACCCACACACTTCCAAAAGTCAAACAGGAAGAAATAGAAAACTTGAACACACCCATAAACAGTGAAGAAATTGAATCAGTTATCAAAAGTCTCCCAACAAATAAGAGTCCAGGACCAGATGGTTTCCCAGGGGAATTCTACCAGACATATAAAGTAGAGATAATACCTATCCTTCTCAAGCTGTTCCAAAAAAATAGAAAGGAAAGGAAAATTTCCAGACTCATTCTGTGAAGCCAGCATCACTTTGATTCCTAAACCAGACAGAAACCCAGCAAAAAAAAAAAAAAAGAAAACTACACGCCAATATCCCTGATGAATATGGATGCAAAACTTCTCAACAAGATACTAGCAAATTGAATTCAACAGCATATAAAAAGAATTATTCACCATGATCAAGTGGGATTCCTTCCTGGGCTGCAGGGCTGGTTCAACATGTGCAAATCAATCAATGTGATACATCACATTAATAAAAGAAAAGAAAAGAAATATATGATTCTGTCAATCGATGCAGAAAAAGACGTTGACAAAATTCAACATCCTTCCTTAATAAAAACCATCAAGAAAGGCAATCCAAACAATGGAAGATAATACTGACAAATCATATATCTAAGAAATGATTAGTTCCCAAGTATTTAAATATCTTTATATCTCAATAATAAAACATATAGTAGCCCATTGAAAATGCACCAATTAGGTCTTTTATCCATTCTGAATTATTTCTGTTTAATGTGTAAGAATATGGATGAAATACCTAATTGTGAGGAATGAAACCATCAAAAGTATGACAGGAGAAAACAGGCAGAAACTTCTTTGACCTTGGTCGCAGCAACTTCTTACTTGACATGTCTCAGAAGGCAAGGGAAATAAAAGCAAAAGTGAACTATTGGGCCCTCATCAAGATAAAAAGCTTTTGCACAGCAAAGAAAACAAGCAACAAACCAAAGGAGCCAATGGAATGGGAGAAGATATTTGCAAATGACAATCAGATAAAGGGTTAGTATCAAAAATCTATAAAGAACTTTTCAAATTCAACACCAAAAAACAAATAATACAGTGAATAAATGGGCAGAAGACATGAATAGACACTTTTCCAAGGAAGACATCCAGATGGCCAACAGACACATGAAAAGATGTTCAACATCACTCATCATCAAGGAAATACAAATAAAAATCATGATGAGCTATCACCTCACACTGGTCAGAATGGCTAAAATTAAAAATCAGGGGGTGGTCGGGTGGCTCAGTTGGTTAAGCATTAGATTTTGGCTCAGGTCATGATCTTGCAGCTGCTGGGTTCAAGCCCCACATCAGGCTCTGTGCTGACAGCTCAGAGCCTAGAGCCTGCTTTGGATTCTGGGTCTCCCTCTCTTTCTGCTTCTCCCCTGCTCATTCTCTGTCTCTGTCTGTCTGTCTGCCTCTCTCTCAAAAGTAAATAAATATTAAAATTAACAACTCAGGAAACAACAGATGATGACAAGGATGTGGAGAAATGGGAGCCCTCTTGCACTGTTGGTGGGAATGTAAACTGGTGCAGCCACTCTGGAAACCAGTGTGGGGGTTCCTCAAAAAACTAAAAATAGAACTACCCTACAACGCATCAATTGCACGACTAGGAATTTATCCAAATGATACAAAAATGCTGATTGGAAAGGGCACATGCACTCCAATGTTTATAGCAGTGCTATCAACAATAGCCAAATATGGAAAGGACCCAAATGTCCATTAACTGATGAATGGATTAAGAAGATGTCACACACACACACACACACACACACACACACACACACACACACTGGAATACTACTCAGTGATGAAAAAAGAATGAAAACTGGCAGTTTGCAACAACATGGATGGAGCTGGAGGGTATTATGTTAAGCAAAATAAGTCATTTGAAAAAACATATCACATGATTTCACTCATGTGGAATTTGAGAAACTTAGCATATGATCATAGGGAAAGGGAAGGAAAAATAAGATAAAAACAGATAAGGAGGCAAACCATAAGATACTAAAATACAGAGAAAAAACTGAGGGTTGGTGGCAGGGTGAGGGGGTGGGGAAATGGGTGATGGGCCTTAAGAAGAGCACTTGGTGGGATGAGCCCTGAGTGTTATATGTAAGTGATGAATCACTGGATTCTACTCCTAAAACCAAGACTACACTGTATATTAACTAACTTGAGATAAATAAATAAATAAATAATAAATAAAATGGGCCAATTATATGAATAAACATTTCTCCAACAAAGATATGCAAATGACCAAAGAGCATATGGAAGCAGTGTTCAATATTGTTAGTCATTTGGAAAGATAAACTGAAATCTCAAGATACGACATAATACCCCCAGATGGTTATAATAAAAAATGAGAATAGCAAGTGTTTTCAAGGATGTGAAGATATCAGAACCCTCATACATTACTGGTGGGAATGTAAAATGATGCAAATACTTTGGAAAACAACTCTTGAGTTCCTCAAAAAGTTACACATCAAATTACTATACAACCAAGGAATTTCACACCTAGATTATGTACAAAAGACAACTGAAAACATATTCACACAAAAATTTATACATGAATTTAAATCAATATTATTCATGAGTCAAAAACCAGAGATAACCCAAATGCCCATTAACTGATGAATGGATAAACAAAATGTAGTATATCCATACAATGGAATGTTATTTGACAATGAAAAGGAATGACATACTGCTACATACTTGCTACATACTGAAATATGGGTGAATTTTGAAAACAAAATGCCTAGTGAGATAAACCAGTCAGAAAATAGGAGTCCAGTTATACAAAATGTCCAGAATAGGCAAGTATGATAAAGCAAAAAGTAGATTAGTGGTTTCAGAAGTATGTGAGGGAATGGGGAATGACCATTAATGGGTATGAATTTTCTTTTTTGGGTGATGAAAAATTTCTGGAATTAGCAGTTATTGTTGCACAATTTTGGCAATACACTAAAAACAACTAAAAAGTCAACTGTAGTATTACTTATAAAGTTATTGATTTCTTATCAGAATTAATGATCTGTTTGTCTCCCCCATTTATTCCTTGCATAACTATTTTTTGAGCCTCTTCTAATTGTCTGAAAATGTGCTAGATGTGGGAACACCGACTTTAACTGGATTTGAGCATCTACATAAATCCTTATAACTCTCTGCAGTGGATACTACTTTTGACACATGGCCTTATCTGGTAGGCTGATTTTTGGTTGATATAATGAGCAAGAGATTCCTAAGACACTTACAAGAACTAATATTTTGGTGGTCTTTTCAGAATATAGGCTCATTGAGCATTTAGAAAACAGAAACATCTTCCTGTAACTATAAAATCACTTGACTACATCACAGAGTTTCCTTCATTAATTTTGTTATATAAAATGTTATATAAAATGTTATATAAAATAAATCCCATTGTTCTTAGCACTTTATGATCCATGAAATGCTTTCTCAGAGGTTCTGTCATATTAGCCTCAAAAAAGAAAAATAAAAACCTATGTAGATAGTATACTGGTGATTATCCCATACACATATGATGAAACTAAGGCTCTAGGAAAGTAAAGAACTCACCTAAAGTTATCACTTCAATAGCAAGTAATAGAACTGGCATTAAAACTAGGTTTTTTGATTCTGAAATCATCATTCTTTTCTTTATACCAGCAACTCCCTTTTTTATTTCATAAACTTGTACATATAAAAAGTGGGTATTTTACAGTCTTGCCCATATTTTATTTGTCAAGAGGTTAAAAACAATAAATTATGGGGCGCCTGGGTGGCTCAGTCAACTTTGGCTCAGGTCATGATCTCAAGGGTCGCAGGTTCCAGCTCCAGGTCCGGTTCTGTGCTGACAGCTCAGAGTCTGGAGCCTGCTTCGGACTCTGTGTCTCCTTCCCTCACTCCCCCCCCCCCCCCGCTCATGCTTTGTTTATCTTTGTCTCTCAAAAGTAAATAAATGTTTAAAAAAATAAAAACAATAAATTATTATCAACCAACACCAACAACTAGGAAGATAGAGAATATGAGAAATGTCTTTAAGTTAAATTCTTTCAACTTATAAACCACTTGTCACATTGTCCTGGTTTTCTCATTTTGCTTTGGATTGATAAAACTTTTTCATGGGCAGTCACTGACCAACTACTCAGAGACAGCTAGCTTCATGTTTGAAGAAGACTTGCCATGTATTTCATCGGTAGAAAAATAAAAAGATTAATAAAGCTTATTTATTACCAGTGTCATCCTGAACTTGGGTAGCAATAATGTTTACATCTTTTGCAATTCATGCACTATAAGTTGGCCAAAAATCATCACTCTTATTTTTAAGTAAAAAGCATATTGTAAGTGAAGCAAACAATATTCAAAACATACCAAATAACTAAAAAAAGAAATTGCTGCAAGATGAGGCATAATATACACTTCCTCCCACTCCCTGGAGGATTCACAATAATTGAGAAAGTCCAAGACACATGTTTATCTTGTATGTTATATTTAAAACATGATTACTTCTGCTTCACTCTCAACTGCATTTTGGGCTGTTTTAGATTTTGGCTGCATTTATAATATATCAACACGTATGTAAGAAATGAAAAAACTTTATCATTCAGAATACTTTACTTCATGATCCTCGATATCTGGATGACTGCAAATATCTGGGTGATTAAAATTATCATAATAAAATGTGCCTGTGTTTAACAGCATTGATGAAGGAACTCATACTGTGATGTTAATTTAAGGTTGAACTCAGTAATTGTTAGATAAATGTTGGCTGGCTGGTAGGCTAAATGTATGTATGTATGTATGGATGGATGGATGGATGCATGGATGATTGTTTGATGGATGGATGGAAGGATGGGTAGATAACTGGATGGATGAATAAATATTTTTTCAATACATGTTTAGTAAATTCAATTTAATGTTGAAAACATTAATGATACAATGTTGTTCAGGTTTTATAATGCATGTTATTTTATTTGGTTTGAATTTTACTTACATCATTTTTCCAGTTTTTAATAATTTCCATGCAGATAAACTTGCCAGGTTGTGATACTTGGCACTTTAAACCCTGTATAAATTTTCTATGCTTGGAGTAACAAACTACCATAACCTGTGTAGCTTAAAACAATAGAAATTTATTCTCTCATTAGTTCTAGAGCTCACAAGCCCAAAATTGGTGTTGGCAAGGCTTCTGTGCTTTTTCCCAAGGCTCTGGAGGAGAATCCATTCCATTCCTCTCTCCTAGTTTCTGGTGGCTGATGGCAATTATTGGCATTCTTTGTCTTCTTCCATTGCTACTCATATATCTGCATTCATCTTCATAATGTCTTCTCTGTGTGTTTATATCTTTCCCTCTTTTATCTTATAAGGATACTTGTCATTGGATTTAGGGCCCATCCAGATAATTCAGGATATTGTCTTCATCTCAAAATTCTTAATCACATGTGCAATGACTTGTTTTCCAAATAAGGTAGCATTCACAGTTTCTAAGAATTACAGCATGGGCATATCTTTTGGTGGGAAGCATAATTCAACCCACCACAAATATCAAAAGATATTTAAATAGAGCTGTTTCTAAAAATTGTTATGTGCCTGTCTTATTAAGTAGAGGATAGTTAACATGAGAGAAGTGTTCTAATAGCTCGGGTCTTTTACTGTGTAGTCTAGTAGATATAGTAAAATTCTCATGAGGTGTGTAGGTCTGTTTGCCCTTATAGTGAGTGCTTCTGGACTAACATTCCTTTTTGTCATTCTTGTTTTCATTTTTTTTAGATTGTTGTTTTGGTCAGCTGTAATTTATTTATCCTATGCTAGTGTTTACTCTCCTTTCCCTATTCTAATGAAATGTTTCTAATATTCTGCAATAACAATGCTCATTAGAAGTATTTGTAAAATAGGATCCAAATGATTTAGAATTCTTTTAAATATTGTGAAACACTTGGGAAAACAAAAAAAATTATAAATTTGCATTTAAGTTCAATAAGATAATTATGCAAGTCAGATATAAAGAGACCTGACATCATGAAAATTCATGTTTAAGACACAGCAGGCTATGTCTTACATAGCCTAACTACACTAAGTACATTAACTCCACAGTTTAGTATGGTTATCCATAAGGTAGCAGAACTCTTTAATACATTAAGAAATACAAATTTTCCAGAATTAGGAAGGTGTCATTTTTGTTCTAATACACATTGGTCAGATGAGTTTTCGAAATCACATTTTTAGAACAGACTTAAATAAATTGAAGTACCCAGAGGAAGACGACAAATGGAGCTAGAGGCTGAAAAGCATGACTAATGAAGAATATGTGATGAAACTAGTGATGAATATCCTAGGAAAGTGAAAAACAACCTTGGAGAAGGGGAGGGAAAAACATGCTGGCTGTCTTCAGAAAGAAAAATGGCTGTCATGTGTAAGAATGAAAGAAACTAATTCTTTAATGTAAGAAAATGGAGAAATAAGACAAATAAGTGGAAATTAGGTACAGATGGATATCTGTTTAAAATACAGAAATTACAAGTAGTTCTTTAATAATGGGGCAACCTGCATATGAAAGTAGAAGTTTCCCCAAAATTGGAGGGGATTGAAATGAAATATAATTTTATTTACTTTATGAATTAGAAAATATGCTGAAGAAATTTTCTTGCTATTAAAAAAATTACATCTAAGGAATGTTAGGTCTGTGAAGATTCTTCCTTAATAGGTTAGCCTTTGACCTAGGTGAAATATGCATCTAAATGCCAGAGAGAGACAGCTCTGAGGCCATGGTAATTGACCTTTTAACCCTCAATGCTATGCCTCTTTCTTTCTGTGTTTTTTTTCCTTTTCCTATTTACTTTTTCCCCTCACCCTTAGTCTATGCTTTAAGTCACTAAATGTTTTCACTTGTTATCCTCAGGGATAAAGAAGACAATGAGAATTGACATAAGATTTTTCCCACCCTAATTGGTCTAATTCTATTTCTCTAACTATTAACTGTATGATTTTAGGCAATTTTCCAAATTTGTTTTGATTTTAGTTCCCTTCTGTGTAAAATAATTGAAATAATACTTGCCCTCCTTTTTGTTGAAACAGTATGTGTGTGTATGCACACAAATCTATGTGTGCAAGAAAGACATAAAAATTAGCATCCAAAAGCTAGGCATTATTAGTTTACTCTCTCAGACATGAATAAAATTTTGGCAGTTTAACAAATTGTTACCATAGGAAGCTCTCCCAATGGGTTGTATATGTGTGTAACAGGAGTGAAACAGTGGATTTAACTCAGTCCTTTTTTATTCCTAACATTCCAGAAGATGTCTCCATAGGTAATTAAATGCATTTTATTTTCCTTGGAGCCAGAAATATTCTCCAGAAGCAGATGAAATATTATGTTGGGGATGGGAAAACAATTCCTTCCTCCAAAACATTGCTAACATGTCTTTGTAGCTATTCAGGAACATGTGGATAGGTTTCCTGTCAGGTAACTTTTTTAAATGGAAATAATTGCAATGATCTCTGGGAAGCACTCCACAATGGCAGATTTGTCAAAAAACAAACAAAAAACCATCATGGTTCCTGGGCTTTCTGAAGAACCATAGAATACAGTTACTGCTCCCCCACCAACTCTGCTGGAGAGGTGTTTGACTAAAAAAAGGTTTGACTAAAAAAACAGTGGCAAGTGATGCCTTGCTCTACAGTGTTGGTTCTGTGAGTAATCATGAGGATGATAGGTGGCATTTTTCAGGAGCTTTAAGTGACTAAAGTTTCATTTAACTTAAACATTGAAACATAACTCCACACACATTTAGCTAATTATGGTTTAGAAAAAGTATATTAGAAACACACAAGGAAAAATAAAAGGTGGATAGTCTTCAAACCTCATCCCACAGACTATAGAAAACTATAATATTAGAGTTTAATTCCAAGGCCTTTGAAACTGTCACCTAACCATGCTTGCGGAAACAGGCTACAGAGAAAAGCTAAAATTGTGTTAAAAATGCAACCAAGAATAACACCCCAGATTTTCAAATTCCTTTGAGATCCCACAGAAAATATGGGGCATAGCTAATCAAACTACATGAACAACAATCCATCCCATATCTCTCTCTGAGAGTATATCATGCCAAAAAAAAGAAAAAGAAACACACACACACACACACACACACACACACACACACGTGTTATTCAAGTCATGTATGCTCTAGGACAACAAAGCTGATACTCTGAACACATCTAGTGAGTAAGAATGCATAAATCGTTGAAGAAATGCCAGTGAAAGAGAGAACTAGGATTAATTTACTCAGGAGTAGCTAGAAAGTAAATACTTGTCTTCTCACTTTTAGAATTAATTTCAACATAGAAAAGGGGCCTCAAATGGGGCATGTAGTCACTTGCTATCTTCTGTATTTATTATTACCCTTCAAATTATATGACTATCATATTTGGTTAGAATTAGTAAATTTTGGGATTTTTCTCAATATCCTTAAGTCATTCATGATGGTCATTTTATAGAAAAGTCTACAAGTGAGAATGAAATTTATTTCATTTCCCCTGGAGAGTAATATAGACTTGATGATGATAATGGTGGTTATGGCGGTGGTATATAACATTTGTTAAAATTGTATTATCTTTGGGGCGCCTGGGTGGTGCAGTCGGTTAAGCGTCCGACTTCAGCCAGGTCACGATCTCATGGTCCCTGAGTTCGAGCCCCGCGTCAGGCTCTGGGTTGATGGCTCAGAGCCTGGAGCCTGTTTCCAATTCTGTGTCTCCCTCTCTCTCTGCCCCTCCCCCGTTCATGCTCTGTCTCTCTCTGTCCCAAAAATAAAAATAAAACGTTGAAAAAAAATTAAAAAAAACAGACTTTAAAAAAAAATTGTATTATCTTTCCTTAGACCAGTTTTATGTATTATTTCATTAAATTCTCATGTGACCCTATGATATAAAGGATGTATTACTATAACTATTTAATAGATAAGAAAATTGAAGTTAAAAATATTAATTAGTTTTCCCCAGGTTACACAACTACTAAATGGCAGAATTGGAATTAAGACCCCAGGCAGTTTGACTCTCACAAGCTATAAGGCCTCCTTACTTGCTGCTAATAACTGGGTGAACCAAGACTTGACAACCAGTTCCTAACTGCAATGTTAGTTCTTTTCGTTCTTTCTTATGCCTCACTACAGAAGGCTCCTTGCACATTCAAAGAAGTTGGGCAGCCACACTTACAAAAGATGATGGGGAAAGGGATTGTGTCTTTGTGGAAATAGATAGGTAGCTGGAACCTTAAGATAGCAAAATTTGATTATAGCGCTGAGTACTCAGACCCACCCATTTAAGCCAAGGGAAAGTTTGCAGCCCAGTTCCTGAGTCTGTTTGAAGGGAAATTTTAATGTGGCCTTCTTGGCCCCAATTACAATTTGACAAATCCAAAGAGTTTGCTACTTATGGAGGAGGCTGGAATTAGCATACTCCTTTTACAAGTTGGGTTTCTCTATGAATCATCTCATTAATCACTTGAGTGGCTGTTTCCATACACACCCACACTTCAGTTTCCCAGCTTAACCACATTAAAACAAAAATATAGGCCTTGGTTGCAGCAGCTGTGAACTGTTTTACCATGTGTCTAACAGGCATGGCTTATCTACTTTCCTCTATGTGTGCAACAGAACAAGGGAGTTCAAAAACAGCAATAAAACATTACCTGAAAGACCTTTAGTAGTTTCAAAGCTAAAGAAACATATTTGATCTACATGCAATAGAGCAAAAATCAGAAAAGAAAGGAGAGGCAACTTATTTTTGTTGGTGTTTTATTATTTATTTATTTGTCTTTGGCCTTTGGGGGCAGGGTGCAGCTATAGCATCCACTGCTAGTCTTTTTCACAAGTGCAAAATGAAAGCACATGTCTTTCCTCTCTCTCTGAAACTGAGCTGTGGGTCCCTAGGGACCTGTAGGGGAGGGTAGTGGAATGTGCAAGTCTGTGTGGGCACTGAAGGAAACCTAAAAAATAAGCTAATAACATTCACAGACCACTAGGCTGTGTTTAAATTTGAACTGGTAATAACTATCAAAGAAACAAATTGCATTTAAAAGCACTTGCCTGCTGAGAATCTGGAAAAGAACATTGTAGTAGAAGCTTCCATAGAGAGAAAAAAGGATAAGAATCATCTTAAAATTTTTTGTTGCACAAAAGATAAAGAGTAAAGTTGTCAACTGGCCTAGGAACATCCAGTGCACAAAGCTTGCTGGTTTATGCACATCCCACTTGAACACAACATATATACAAACATGCCTCACATCAAGGAGTGCTGTGAAATTCACTGCAACCAGTTAAACAAATATTCTGAGCTTAGTTGAAACTTGGTAACAAAGTGGGCATGGTAAGAAGTTCTATGTCCTAAAACAGTGGTAACAAATACTATTTAAACTCATATTATCATCACAACTACTCTATGATATAGATTCTGTTATTACATTATACAGATGAAGAAACTGAGGACATAAGTATTAAATGACTTGCCAAAATCACATTGCTAATAAGAGGTCAAGCCAAGATTTGACCTTAGGCAGTTTGGTACTAAAGTCTTTGCTCAATGTTGGTACCATGTAGTTAGCATATGGAAAGAAGTACTCTAAGCCCAGATGGAAAAAGTGGGTGCTGATCCACCCTCACTGTTTTCTCTTCAAAGCATCTAGATCTTTTTGTGAGTTTCTGTTCTTTGTCAGTGGGTAGGTGGGTGGGAATTTAAATGGTAGAGATATTTTTGGTGGCAAAGGATGTGTGGTTTGAGAAGTCATTACCATTTGATGAGAAAATGAATTCTTTGCAATGAACTCAGCAGAGTCTCTTCCTCTCCCTTAACCTGTTACTGTTAAAACAGTGCATTATCTCAATTTTTCCACAGATTGAATTTCCTCACTAAGAGAAAATACATGTTCAGGATGATTTTTGGACAAAAATATTCCAAATAAAACTTCTAATTTTTTTCTCCTATTATTTTCTGGTTCATAAAGAGAACATGGTCACACAGTAGCTGCTATTGAGTTGGTTGGAACTGAGTTTTTACTGCAATATTTATATCTTTGGGTGAGTTAGTTGGTGTATTACCATTTTATGTGTACAGATTAAGCCACTCTTTATGTAGCCAGTGTGTTTCGTATTCTTCTGTAATCAAGGAAGCCTTTCACAGCTAGTTGAATCTCGAAAAATGAATATAGTTTCAACTAGCAAGACTTTTGACAAGCAAAAGTTTGTTACCTTTCTTGATACTCCTTTTCCAGATAGATTTAACCTCAGTGAGCAGACTCTGGGCCATTGGAAATGTGTGAATTAAACCTACCAATATTTTCCTTTGGATACCCACCTACACAAATATGGTAGAATCATGGATTAGACAAAGAAACTGCAACTCTAAAGATAGGCCATTCTGATGCTATGCATGAAGTAGTTAGAATAAGTTGGCTTTGTCTAAGGGCCAAATTATTATTTATTAATATTATTATTTTATTATTATTATATCTAATTCTTATTAATTCTTGTTTATATTGTTTTATTTCAAGAAGTATAGATGACTGAGAAACTATTGAGGCATTTTTCTTTTTTTAAAAAATGTATTCATGGGATTTAAATTGGGGCATAAAAGAGGAGGAAGAAAGAAGAATTTTAAAGGTAGTATCATATAAGAGTTAAACATAAAAGCTCAATAGTAAGCTATCCAAGTCAGTAAAATTGAGCCATGACTTAAGTAAAGGGGGCAAAGAAACATCTCTGGCACTAAGGGAAATTCCTTACATCATTTTTTTTCTGGGTTCAGTCTTGGGCTTGATTATAAGTGCTGAGCACTAGTAGGTGAGCTATGAACCTAAATAAGCAGATATAAAGAGCCTGACAGTTAACAAGGAAATTTGCCCTTAGGATAAATAGTATATGAACATGGATACATGAGCACTTAACTGATCAATTTAAACTTCCCAGATAAAATGGTTAGAATATTTCCTGCAAAACATAATGACCACAGAAGAGCCTTAAATGGTAATGTATTAAGGTTGGGGCTATCTAAGCAACCATGTGAAAGTTATTTTAAGTCTAATATCCCCACTTAAAATGTATCACCAACAATCCAGATATGAGAAAGAATTTTCACAAATATTAAAATTCAAAACCAGTGGCTTATAGATGGTTGGAACTTTGGAAATTAAGTGAAATTACTGAGATATTGAATTGGAAGTAAGTTTCAACTAACATGGGCCAATAAATTGCATTTGAGGCAGGCCCTGGGTGGCTCAGTTGGTTAAGCATCTGACTTCGGCTCAGGTAATGATCTCATGCACCATGGGTTCCAGCCCCACATCAGGCTCTGTGTTGACAGCTCAGAGCCTGGAGCCTGCTTCAGATTCTGTGCCCCCCTCTCTCTCTGCCCCTCTCATGCCCCTGCTCATGCTCTGTTTCTTTCTCTCTCAAAAATAAATAAAAATTAAAAAAATTAAATTGCATTTGAGGACTACTAGTGATGTGAAATGAATATACTTTTTAATTATTTTAATTATACTTTTTCACTAGTGATGTGAAATGAATATACTTTTTAATTATTTTAATATTTTTATTTTAGAGAGAAAGAGAGAGCATACGAGCAGGGGAAGAGAGAGACAGACAGAGAGAGAGAGTAAGAGAGAGAGGAGAGAATCTTAAGCAAGCTCCATGCTCAGCATGGAGCCCTACACAGGGCTTAATCCCAGAACCCTGGGATCATGACCTAGGCCAAAATCAAGAGTCAGTTACTCAAGCAACTGAGCCACCCAGGCACCCTGAATATACTTTTCTGACTAATGAATAAAAGCCATGAAATACTTTAAGGCTCTACTTATAAAACTCAAGCGAAGTGAAATTAGCCTCTTTATGTATCCCTTATATTCTGAGACATTACTCACTGCTGATGATGAACTATAACCTGATCAACTTCTCAGGCCATGTAGAGTTTTCACCACAGTTTGGAAGATTCCATGTATTTATATTTCAGTTATACTTAGGAAAAGCATGGAAACTGGCAGACATTGAAAGACTATAATTCAACTTGGGGATTAAGCCTAAAAAAGAAGTCAAGGAAATACAAAGAGGAGAAAGGGGGAAGGGAGATTGGAGGAGATTGGAGGAGAACTTTAGACCTTGCCAATAGTATTAGTCAGACTTTCTCTGGTCTTCATATGAACAGGTTGCTACTTTGAGATCTCTGCAATTGAGCACTGAAGAGAAAAATTGGTATGAAAATACTGTAAAAAATAAATAAAGTACATATACTGTATATGTGTAGACATTCAAATCCATTAACTAATAAAGAAATTTAAGGACTTTTAGGGACGATGACAACATAGGAGGACACTGGGCTCACCTCGTCCTTCTGATCACTTAGATTCCACCCACATCTGCCTAAATAACCAAGAAAACCACTACAAGACAAGCAGAATAGAATCTCCAGAGAGAAGCATAGACAACAGGCCCATGGAAGAGGGTAGGAAGGGCAGAGAGGCGGTACGTGCTACATGGATGGGCAGGAAGGAGCCGGAGCAGTGGAGGGGCAGCCAGTCCTGCAAAGCAGAGCCCCTGAAGTCTGGCTTGCAGAAGTGAAGGGGCCAGACTCCGTGAGTTCCGACAGCCAGTGGGTCTTAGCATCTGGAATGTTATAAGTCAACAGCTCTGCTGGGAGAGTGGGAGGGTGAGAGGACAACAGGAGGGAGAGGTGTTGAGCCCTGGAAGATAGAGCTCAGCTTGGCGGGGAACAAAGGCACTGGCAAGCAAAATCTCCCTCTCCCATCCCCCAGCTGATATCCCAAAGGGAGCCAGTTCCCATGACTGAAATTGCTTGCACCGCACAAACACCCAACACTGTGCTTCTGTGGATCCAGCACTCAGAGAGGCCTGCCTCCCTCCCAGTGCTGCAGGGCCCCTCCCCCAGGGAACCACCAAAGGCAAAGTGAGCTGAGCCTGCCCCTACCGCCCCTGTGCACCTTGCAGATCCACCCCAGCTAATATGTCAGATACCATCAAAGCAGCACCACAAGCCTGACAGTGTACAAGTAGCCCAGACAGGGGCCACACCACTCCACCATGAGTCTTGCTCCTGGGAGAGGGGAAGATAAGGTACACACCAGTCTGATGGTGGCCCCAGTGGTGGGCTGGGGACAGACATTGGGGCTGACTGCATCCCTGACCACCAACAAAAGTTACTCCAGACACCACAGGGGAAGGGCCCTGCAGTTCCACGCCACCCCAGGGACTACCAAAAACGACGAAAGGGAAGAACTCTCCTCAAAAGAAACTCCAGGAAGTAGTGACAGCTAACGAATTGATCAAAAATGATTTAAACAATATATGGAACAAGAATTTAGAATAATAGTCATAAAATTAATCCCTGGGCTTGAGAAAAGCATAGAGGACAGCAGAGAATCTATTGCTACAGAGATCAGTAACTATGAAATAGTATGAGGAACTAAAAAATGCTATAAATGAGGTGCAAAATAAAATGGAGGTGGCCATAGCACAGATTGAAGAGGCAGAGGAAAGAATAGGTGAATTAGAAGATAAAATTATGGAAAAAGAGGAATCTCAGAAAAAGAGAGATAAACAAATCCAAGAGAATGAGGGGAGAATTAGAAAACTAAGTGATGCAATCAAATGAAACAATATCCATATTATAGGAATTCCAAAAGAGGAAGAGAGAGAGAAAGGGACTGAAGGTGTACTTGAACAAATCATAGCTGAGAACTTCCCTGATCTGGGGAAGGAAAAAGACATTGAAATCCAAGAGGCACAGAGAACTCCCTTCAAAAGTAACATGAATCCATCTTCTGCATGATGTACCATAGTGAAACTGGCAAAATACAAGGATAAAGAGAAAATTCTGAAGGCAACTAGGGATAAACAGGCTATAACTTATAAAGGGAGACCCATACGACTAGTGGCAGACCTATCTACTGAAACTTGTCAGGACAGAAAGAAATGGCAGGAAATCTTCAATGTGCTAGGCAGAAAAACTATGCAGCCGAGAATCCTTTATCCAGCAAGTCTGTCATTCAGAATACAAGGAGAGATAAAGGTCTTCCCAAACAAACAAAAACTGAAGGAATTCATCACCACTAAACCAGCCCTACAAGAGATCCTAGGGAGGACTCTGTGAGTGAAATATTGCAAGGACCACAAAGTACCAGAGACATCACTACAAGCATGAAAACTACGGACATCACAATGACTCTAAACCCGTATCTTTCTATAATAATTGTGAGTGTAAATGGACTAAATACTCCAACCAAAACACATAGGGTATCACAATGGATAAAAACAAAGCAATACCCATCTATTTTCTGTCTATAAGAGGCTCATTTTAGACCTGAGGACACCTTCAGATTGAAAGTAAGGGGATGGAGAACTATCTACCATGCTACTGGAAGACCAAAGAAAGCTGGAGTAGGCATACTTATATCAGACAAACTAGACTCTTAATTAAAGGCTGTAACAAGAGATGAAGAAGGGCATTATATAATAACTAAAGGGTCTATCCAACAGGAAGAGCTAACAATTATAAATGTCTATATGCCGAATACAGGAGCCCCCAAATATATAAAACAATCACAAACATAAGCAACTTTATTGATAAGAATGTGGTAATTGCAGGAAAATTTAATACTCCACTAATACCAATGGATAGATAATTTAGACACAGGATCAATAAGGAAACAAGGGCTCTGAATGATACATTGAATCAGATGGACTTGACAGATATATTTAGAACTCTGCATCCCAAAGCAAATGAATATACTTTCCTCTTGAGTGCACATGGAACATTCTCCAAGATAGATCACATAATGGGTCACAAAACAGCCTTTCATAAGTATACAAGAATTGAGATCATACCATGCGTACTTTCAGACCACAATGCTACGAAGCTTGAAATCAACCACAGGAAAAAGTCTGGAAAACCTCCAAAAGCATGGAGGTTAAAGAACACCCTACCAAAGAGTGAATGGGTCAACCAGGCAACTAGAGAAAAAATTAAAAAACAATTCATGGAAACAAATGAAAATGAAAATACAACAATCCAAACACTTTGGGATACAGCGAAGGCAGTCCTGAGAGGACAATATTGCAATCCAGACCTATCTCAAGAAATAAGAAAAATCCCAAACACAAAATCTAACAGCACACCTAAAGGAAACAGAAGCAGAACAGAAAAAACACCCAAAACCCAGCAGAAGAACAGAAATAATAAATATCAGAGCAGAAAGAAACAATATAGGATCTAAAAGAATCTGTAGAACAGAACAATGAGACCAAGAGTTGTTTTTTTGGAAAAATAAACAAAATTGATAAACCTCTAGCCAGCCTTCTCAAAAAGAAAAGGAAGAGGACCTAAATAGATAAAATATTGAATGAAAATGGAATTATTACAACCAATTCCTCAGAAATATAAGCAATTATCAGGGAATACTATAAAAGTTATATTCAAACAAACTGGACAACCTGGAAGAAAAGGACAAATTCCTAAGCACCCTCACACTTCCAAAACTCAAACAGGAAGAGATAGAATACTTGAACAGACCATAACCAGCGAAGAAATTGAAACAATTATCAAAAATCTCCCAACAAATAAGAGTCCAGGACCAGATGGCTTCCCTGGGGAATTCTACCAGACTTTTAAAGCAGAAATAATACCTATCCTTCTCAAGCTGTTCCAAAAAATAGAAAGCAAAGGAAAATTTCCAGACTCATTCTGTGAAGCCAGTATTACTTTGATTCCTAAACCTGACATAGACCCAGCAAAACAAGAGAACTACAGGCCAATATCCCTGATTAATATGGATGTAAAACTTCTCAACAAGATACTAGCAAATCGAATTCAACAGCATATAAAAATAATTATTCACCATGATCAAGTGGGATTCCTTCCTGGGCTGCAGTCCTGGCTCAACTTTCACAAATCAAGCAATGTGATATATCACATTAATAAAAGAAAAGAAAAGAACCATATGATCCTGTCAACGGATGCAGAAAAAGCATTTGACAAAATTCAGTATCCTTCCTTAATAAAAACCCTCAAGAAAGTTGGGATAGAAGGAACATACTTAAACATCAAAAAAAAAAAAACATTTATGAAAAGCCCACAGTTAATATCATCCTCAATGGGGGAAAACTGAGAGCTTTCCCCCTGAGATTAGGAATACGACAGGGATGTCCACTCTCTCTGCTGTTGTTTAACAGAGTGACGGAATTTCTAGCATCAGCAATCAGACAACAAAAGGAAATCAAAGGCATCAAAATTGGCAAAGATGAAGTCACGCTTTCACTTTTTGCAGATGACATGATATTATATATGGAAAACCGAATAGTCTCCACCAAATGTCTGCTAGAACACATACATGAATTCAGCAAAGTGGCAGTTTAAAAAATCAATGTACAAAAGTCAGTTGGATTCTTGTACACTTACAAGGAAGTAACAGAAAGCAAATAAAGAAACTGATTCCATTCACAATTGCACTAAGAGGCATAAAATACCTAGAAATAAACCTAACCAAAGATGTAAAAGACTTGTATGCTGAAAACTATAGAAAGCTTATGAAGGAAATTGGGGAAAGATATAAAGAAATAGAAAAAGATTCTGTGCTCATGTATTGGAAGAATAAATAATGTCAAAATGTCAATACTACCCAAAGCTATCTACACTTTCAATGCAATCCCAATCAAAATTGCACCAGCATTCTTCTGAAAGCTAGAACAAGCAATCCTAAAATTTGTATGGAACCACAAAAGGCCCTGAATAGCCAAAGTAATTTTGAAGAAGACCAAAGTGTGAGGCATCACAATCCCAGACTTTAGCCTCTACTACAAAGCTGTTATCATCAAGACAGCATGGTATTGGCACAAAAACAGACACATAGACCAATGAAATAGAATAGAAACCCCAGAACTAGACCCACAAAAGTATGGCCAACTAATCTTTGACAAAGCAGGAAAGAATATCCAATGGAATAAAGACAGTCTCTTTAAAAATGGTGCTGGAAGAACTGAACAGCAACATGCAGAAGAATGAAACTAGACCACTTTCTTACACCATTCACAAATATAAATTCCAAATGGACAAAGGACCTGAATGTGAGACAGGAAACCATGAAAACCCTAGAGAAGAAAGCAACAAAAAAACCTCTCTGACCCCAGTTCCAGCAATTTCTTACTTGACACATCTCCAAAGGCAAGGGAATTTAAAGCAAAAATGAACTATTGGGACCTCATGAAGATAAAGAGCTTCTGCACTGCAAAGGAAATAATCAACAAAACTAAAAGGCAACCAATGGAATGGGAAAAGATATTTGCAAATGACATATCAGACAAAGGGCTAGTATCCAAAATCTAAAGAGCTCACCAAACTCCACACCCAAAAAACAAATAATCCAGTGAAGAAGTGGGCAGAAGACATGAATAGACACTTCTCTAAAGAAGACATTTAGATGGCCAAAAGGCACATGAAAAGATGCTCAATGTCAATCCTCATCTGGGAAATACAAGTCAAAACCACACTCAGATACCACCTCACACCAGTCAGAGTGGCTATAATGAACAAATCAGGAGACTATAGATGCTGGCGAGGATGTGGAGAAACGGGAACCCTCTTACATTGTTAATGGGAATGGAAACTGGTGCAGCCACTCTGGACAACAGTGTGGAGGTTCCTCAAAAAATTAAAAATAGGTCTACCTTATGACCCAGCAATAGCACTGCTAGGAATTTACCCAAGGGATACAGGACTGCTGATGCATAGGGGCACTTGTTCCCCCAATGTTTATAGCAGCACTTTCAACAATAGCCAAATTATGGAAAGAGCCTAAATGTCCATCAACTGATGAATGGATACAGAAATTGTGGTTTATATACACAATGGAATACTATGTGGCAATGAGAAAGAATGAAATATGGCCTTTTATAGCAATGTGGATG
Organism: Acinonyx jubatus; assembly: GCF_027475565.1. Taxonomy (NCBI): domain Eukaryota; kingdom Metazoa; phylum Chordata; class Mammalia; order Carnivora; family Felidae; genus Acinonyx; species Acinonyx jubatus. Next base: position 62,768,065 of record NC_069389.1, read on the forward strand.
GAACTGGAGAGTGTTATGCTGAGTGAAATACAGAGAGAAAGACAGATACCATATGTTTTCACTCTTATGTGGATCCTGAAAAATTGGACAGAAGACCATGGGGGAAGGGAAGGAAAAAAAAAGGTTGGAGAGGGAGGGAGCCAAAGCATAAGAGGCTCTTAAAAACTGAGAACAAGCTGAAGGTTGTTGGGGGGTGGGAGGAAGGAGAGGGTGGGTGATGGGTATTGAGGAGGCCACCTGTTGGGAGGAGCACTGGGTGTTGTATGGAAACCAATTTGACAATAAATTTCATTTAAAATAAAGAAATTTAAAATATTGGGAAACAGCTGAAAATGACTATTTGTGTTCCTGAACTATTCATTAGTCACATCAGCACTTGTCTATTTCTTTCCCTGGGCCCCCTGTTTTCACTGAAGCTTGGAAACAGAGGTTAATAGAGGTTCTTTAAAAAGTGATGGAACTAACTGAAACATCCACGAATTTAAAAAAAATGACACCATCAGAAGTATAAAAATATTTTCCCCGTAGTCAGGGAACAGAGTGGGTGGCACTACTTAATGTCAGTGGAAAATGAGGGGAGAAATATTGAGATATATAGTGCCATGACACAGTAAAGTGCCAGTGAGCTCATTTTTCTTTTCCTCTATGTTAAAACCAAATGCAAAAAGCACACACGTAGGTGTTTTTGTTTATAACTTAAAGATAAACAGATATAAGCTACATTAGCCCCATTGCCTCACCTACCATTCTGTTTTGATTTTTAAGGTGTCATTTAACATAGCATAATTATTTTTCACCAAAGTTACAATTCTGCTTTTATAATCTTTCACACTCATATTTTTCCTATAAATGACTTTTACCCACCACAACCATATCCTTATCTTCCAATCCCTCTTAAAACCTGGTATTCCCATACTAATAAAACTATTCACTTAATGGTCACTAGTGACTTCCCAATCAATACATAAAGTGATATTTTCTCAAGTCCTCATTTCATTGTTCTTGGCCTTTTTAAAATGTTTGACACTGTTCACCACCACTTTTGAAAATTTGTTCCCTTAAGTTTTCTTAACCCAATAGCTATCCTGGTTTTTTTCCTACCTCTATGTTTGCTTTTGTTTTCCTTTTGGTACAACTCTCCCCCTGCCAAACCCATAAATATTGTTCTTTCCCAGGTTACACCCAAGGTCCATTGCTTTTCTAGAGCTGCCCACTCACGTTGGGTAAACACACCTACTTTTATGATTTCAATTACTACCTCTATAGTGATGATTCCTAAGTCTCTATGCTTTGTCTTCTCCCCCCTTTGGTTTTTATTAATATGAAATATGTCTTAATCAAAGACAGAAAGATAGTTAAAAATACACTGTTCCTAACTCTGTTGCCTTTATCAATGTTTAAAGGGAGTTTATTGCCATGTTAAATGGTATTTGAAAGTGAAAATTAGAGGTTTACTCACCTGAAGAAAAAAAAATATGTGTAACAATTTATTCAGTTGCATTCTCAGACTAGATAAGTCAAAGGTTATGTTTATATAAACAAACTTCAGATGGTTTCCTTTTACCAGTTTACACTAGGGCAGCACAATGGCTTCCTCCAAGGATGCTTAACTCTCAGGATAGCTTAGAAGTATGAGACAATGCATGCCTTTCAAAATATATCTATCTGAACATTGAAAGAAGGACTTAGGACATCCACCTCGACCTTTGCCTCGTTATCTAGGACCCTTTGTCACTGCTACTTTCAGTGACAACCTGGTCTAGATAGAACCTAGAGTTTCCTAAGAGGCCCAAATGTCTTGGTTCTGTAATTATGCTATCTACTCTGTCATTAATGTACAATGTGGAAGAGATGTGCCTCTCCTACTAGTTCTTAACTTTATTTCCTCTATAGTGCAGACAGTAATGTCTGCTCTGCTTAACCTTCTTAGGTTGTCTAAGACTCAATACATTAATGGAAATGTAGGTGCTATCCACATAAAATACGACTTCATTACTTTCTAGTGTCTAAAGAGTTAGCAAAAACACAAAACTTGGGGAGCCTGGATAGCTCAGTTGGCTAAGGGTCTGACTTTGGCTCAGGTTATGACCTCGTAGTTCTTGAGTTGGAGCCCCACACTTTCAGTGCAGAGCCTGCTTGGGATTCTCTCTCTCCATCTCTCTCTGCCTCTCCCCCAATTATGAACACTCCCTCTCTTTTTCTCTCGCTCTCTCTCAAAACACTAAATAAACTAAAACAAAAGAAAGACATTTACCTTTCTAAAAAACAAACCAAAAAACTTAATAAATATTGAAATGGGTGAAAACTCACAGCTTTGTGAGCAAAGTGTTAAAGGGTTCCATTCACACTAATTAAGCAAACATAGCTGAGTTTGAATAAACCCCAAAGGGTACACACACAGACACACACACACACACACACACACTTCGCATAATTCTAATCCTGGTGTGTTGCTTTCTTTGAAGGACATTTGAAATTTCCTTTGCAAGGTAATCATAACATTTTTTTGTTTGGGAATTTAACTTGTTCTTTTGGTTTTATTCTGAGTTGCGAATGTTCAAATAGCACAATGTCATTGATAATGCACAGGTCCTGCAATAGTAGAGAACCTATACCTCAACTTGGGAAACAACCATGCAGCCCAAAAGTCTAGGCTGTTATTTTAGGTTTATTATGACCATTAGCTGCAGATGATATTTTTCATGAACATTTATGGTGAAATGAGAATTTATGGTTTATCTCTCTCACTGTTCTGACACTTTTTGAAAAACTGTATCTGTTTATAAAATTATTATATTAATTTCTAAGAAGAGAAATGTCAATGTGTGGTAAGACAGCTTCTAATTTAGTAGGTAAATTGCTCTTGCTAAAGATGACCTAGATAGTGCTGATACTTTTGGAATAAATGAGCACTCCACAGGCACATAACACTAAATATGGCACCAAGTGGAAGAAGGAGAATAAGGAGATGGAGAGAAAATAAATTCATGATTCTCTTTTTAGTGACCATTGATGAAGTTACAGAATCTATGGGCTGACAACAACCTTGAGGTTATCTGTTCCAGCATTCTCAAATTTCAATCATTCTTGTAATTCTTGATGATTTTTCCATACCTGCATATCACTACTTAATATGCATAATAGGATGCATCTTTTTCTTTAATCTATTTAAACTTTATTTTATTTAACGTTTCTCAATTTCCTTTAAAAGGAAATATTTTAGGGGAGCCTGGGTGGCTCAGTTGATTAAGCATCCAATTCTTGATTTCGGCTCAGGTCATGATCTCATGGTTTGTGAGTTTGAGCCCTATGTGGGGCTCTGTGCTGTCAGCATGGAGCCTGCTTGGAATTCTCTCTCTCTCTCTCTCTCTCTCTCTCTCTCTCTCTCTCTCTCTCTTCCCCTCCCCTGCTTGTGTGCACTTTCTCTCTCTCTACCTCAAAAATAAATAAAACAAACAAAAAATAAAAGTAAATATTTTATTACTGTACGTTTGGAAAGCAAGTAACATCTGACATAAAGGGATAATAATTGCAAAAATAATAGTATTATAAACAATAATTTATTCATTATTTATTAAAATAAAAAATTTATTGATAAATCTCCTAAAATTATTTTGTATGCCACTTG